>NW_028318493.1:2100000-2332500 GCF_062004578.1 Staurois parvus
TTCTTTCCATTGACCACCAATGTAAGGGACATTCTTCCCACTGACCGCCAATGTAAGGGACATTCTTCCCACTGATCACCAATGTAAGGGACATCCTTCCCACTGATCATCAATGTAAGGGGGGGGGGGCATTTTTTCTACTGGCAGAATCATGCTTCTAAGAATGAAGTGATGCTCTTTTTCTTTCCAGGCTAAAGTGGATGATGAGATCCTGGATTACAAGGACCTTGCCGCCATCCCCAAAGTAAAAGCCATTTACGACATTGAACGCCCCGACCTCATCACCTATGAGTCCTTCTATACGTCCACTTATGAAGACCGCCAGGACAGGCAGAGCGTGGGTGAGGTATGTGGGCTCTTCTATCATCACTGTGTACTGGAGTAAAAACCTAAAACATGAGCCGCTAGTCAAATTCTGTAGCATCTTCTCGGAATTAGCCAAATGTTGGTGAACTTTCTTTTAACTCCTTATTCACTGGAAAAAGAAAGATAACTACAGATTATCTTGTGCCTTAAGATGGGTACACACCTATTGAAATTCGGATGGTTCAGCAGGATCTGGCTGAATTTTGATTTGTGTCTACCCCTTCTGTTCAGCAGAAGCCAATCGTTAGACCAAGCTCTGTTGAACGGTCCTGCTGGAAAACCAGCGTTTGATCAGCCGCTGCAGCACTGATCAGTGTATTGTGATGGGGGGTGTCCCTCGCTGTCAGAATACAGTAGCGCAGCGGGGGTAGATCCCTGCATAACCACAATGCTTGTGTAGATGCAAGATCCTGGGATATATTTTTTTTTTTGTTAAACTCGCTGGTTGAACAAAAAAGAAAAACTCACCGGCTTTAATCTGCTTTAAACTTCACCACTAACCTTGCCATCTGATTGTACGATCAACTTTAGATTTACAAACAGCTAAGTAGAGGTCTGATAGGAATAATTTAGAGGCCCCCACACTATAATTAGTAAATCTAATGATGACCACACATGTATGGTTATTTAAAACCGGGATATCTTTTTTTCCATATTTACATTGATCCAGCTTGGTTTGCTGTAAGCATCCATATATAATATCCAGAGGGTGCTGGGTATTCCTAAAATCACTGTAATAATCGTGCTATATACAGTGATAGTGGTGTTCTTCCAGGAGCTTTTCCAGTGGCTTCCCCTCTGCACCCTGACCACAGGCAGATGCTCGATCGACAGCACCATCATTTGTAGAATGCCTAGTATTTCTATCAGTGAATACAAGGCATTCTCTGATTGGACAAGGTGGAGAAGAAAGGCAGATGACATCACAATGTCTACCGCATCCATTTAGAGAACCGCTTGTATAATTGAAAAAATACAAGGCATTATCTGATTGGATGAGGTGGAGAGGAAGGGTGGATGACCACACTTTCTACCTTGCCCAATCAGAGAATACCTAGGGGTTGATTTACTAAAGGCAAATATTTATTTGGAGAATATCTTGTATTTTTTCAATGAACGCAAGGGGATTGATTTACTAAAGGTAAATAGACAGTGCACTTTGCAAGTGCAGTTGCTCCAGAGCTTAGTAAATGGGGTGAAGCTTCACTTTGCAAAGAATACCCAATCACATGCAAGGAAAATTTTAAAAATGGCATTTTTGCTTGCAGATGATTGGATGATGGAAGTCAGCAGAGCTTTCTCTCATTTACAAAGCTCTAGAGCAACTGCACTTGCAAAGTGCACAGTCTATTTACCTTTAGTAAATCAATCCCCTTGCGTTCATTGAAAAAATACAAGATATTCTCCTAATGAGAGGGACGCTCTCAGAACTAAGTCATATAGAGAATGCCTTGTATTTTCTTTTATTAATGAATACAATGCGTTCTCTGATTGGATGGGGTAGAGATTGTGATGTCATCTACTTGTGTGCAGAGGGGAAGCCGCTGGAGCTGGAGTCATTGTATGATGTGTGGACTACAACAGTAATTTTTAGCATCACCATCATCTCTCTGGGTATAAGATGATGATACTTACGTTAAACCAAGTTGGACCAATGTAAGTACAAAAAAAAACATTTCTGGAATTCCACTTTCATCAAGTGGCTAAACTGATGAAATCAATCACAAATCACAAACCAAGTTATAAAATAATATAATTAGATTGATTTATAATCTACAGCAGGTAACCTATCATAACTATATCACCATATACTACAGAATAGAACTTTAAAGGTGCTTTATACTTCATGAAATAAATTAACAAAATACAGACTTTTATTTCAGTTCATATAAATTGTTCTTAAAATCTCAGATTGCAAAGATGCGTGCCATTACATGTTTTTTTTTTTAACATCTGTACATGAATTAATAACATAACCTTCAGCTATCTCATAACCTTCTATTTAGCTGAATCAATTATATCTAATTGTTGGTATCACATACAGTAAGGTAGATATGCAATTAAATTAATTCATCTGAATTAGAGGTTATGAGATAGTCGGAGATATTTGCAGATGTAAAAAGGAAAACCTGTAATGGGACGAACCTTTGCAGTCTGATTATAAAGCAATTTATGGGAACAAAAATAAAAGTCTGTATTTTACAAAATAAAAAAATGAAAGGAACACTTTGAAAACACATCAGATCTCAATGGGGAAATACCTCATGCTGGATATCTATACTGATGTGGACTGAATAATGTGTTAGGAATGTAACGATGCCCCATCATTTGATGGAACTATAAATTATCAACCTACGGAGGACTGAATTCAAAGACACCCCAAAAATTATAGTGAAAAAATTATGCAGCAGGCGAGTCCATTTTGCTGAAATTTCATTGCAGCAACTCAGAATGGTCCTCACTAGTTTGTATGGCCCCCAGTTGCATGTATGCATGCCTGACAACGTCTGGGCATGCTCCTAATGAGACGACGGATGATGTCCTGGGGTATTTCCTCCCAGATCTGGACCAGGGCATCACTGAGCTCCTGGACAGTCTGAGGTGCAACCTGGTGGCGTCTGATGGACCGAAACATGATATCCCAGAGGTGTTCTATTGGATTTAGATCAGGCGAGTGTGGGGGCCATTCAATGGTATCAATTCCTTCACCCTACAGGAACTGCGTGCATACTCTCGCCACATGAGGCCGGGCATTGTCGTACACCAGGAGAAACCCAGGACCCACTGCACCAGTGTAGGGTCTGACAATGGGTCCAAGGATTTCATCCCGATACCTAACGTCAGTCCGGGTGCCATTGTCTAGCCTGTAGAGGTCTGTGCGTCCCTCCATGGATATGCCTCTCCAGACCATCACTGACCCACCACCAAAACAGTCATGCTGAACGATGTTACAGGCAGAATAATGTTCTCCACGGCTTCTCCAGACCCTTTCATGTCTGTCACGTGTTCAGGGTGAACCTGCTCTCATCTGTGAAAAGCACAGGGTGCCAGTGGTGGAGCTGCCAATTTTGGTGTTAAGTGGCAAATCCCAATCGAGCTCTATGGTGCCAAGCAATGAGCACAGGGCCCACTAGAGGATGTCGGGCCCTCAGGCCACCCTCATGAAGTCTTTTTCTGATTGTTTGGTCAGAGACATTCACACCAGTGGCCTGCTGTAGGTCATTTTGTAGGACTCTGGCAGTGCTTGTTGTGTTCCTCCTTGCACAAAGGAGCAGATACTGGTCCTGCTGATGAGTTAAGGACCTTCTACAGCCCTGTCCAGCTCTCCTAGAGTAACTGCCTGTCTCCTGGAATCTCCTTCATGCTCTTGAGACTCTGCTGGGAGACACAGCAAACCTTTTGGCAATGGCACGTATTGCTGTGCCATCCTGGAGGAATTGGACTGCCTGTACAAACTCTGTAGGGTCCAGGTATCTCCTCATGCTACCAGTAGTGACACTGACCCTAGCCAAATTCAAAACTAGTGAAAAACAGTCAGAAAGGTGAGTAGGGAACATATGTCAGTGGCCTCCACCTGTAAAACCATTCCTGTTTTGGGGGTCGTCTCATTGTTGCCCATCTAGTGCACCTGTTGTTAATTTCATTAACACCAAAGCAGCTGAAACTGATTAACAACTCCCTCTGCTACTTTACTAACTAGATCAGTATCCCAGGAGTTTCATTGACTTGATGCTAGACTCTGATTGAACAGTGTTCCTTTAATTCTTTGGAGCAGTGTATTTTGATAGGTATTTTCATAATTTGGAACCTTTGATGTCCCATATTTTGTATTATATGATGATGACTAATAACAAAATGGACACATAGGGGTTTATTTACTAAAACTGCATGGTGCAAAAGGTGCAGCTCTGCATAAAACCAATAAGCTTCCAGGTTATATTGCCAAAGCTTAATAGAACAAGCTGAAGTTAGAAGCTGATTGGCTCCCATGAACAGCTGCACCAGATTTAGTAAATCCACCCCACTCTGTTTGATAGTGTTAGAGCACTCCTGATCAATTCTGACTGTCAATTGGCCGTCTCCATCTTCAAAGCACTCAAATATCTGTACTGAGGAACCAAATGGAATACAGATCTATTACATGATCAGTACTGAAAATATATTGCATACTTTTTTTCTAGTGTGTTTAGAGTAGGCAAGGGCAAACCCCTGCTCAGTCAGTGATTGGTCTTGTCTCCGCCCCCTCCTGTAGTTATCTGCAGGCAGCCTGTAGTGGGTGGAGCTTCTGGCCCCCTCCCACAGCTCTGCTCTGTCCACAGGCTATGTACAGCATAGTGATGATGTCATGACTACTTTTACAAGGTAATAATTAGGTTTGCAATAGAATTTGGTGCACATAAAGTGGATTTATATCCTTTGTGGCTATTAAGAAATATATTTAAATTAAAGTTTTTGCGCCTGGAATTAACCTTAAAGTTGTTCTACAGTCTGAAGGTTTTTTTGCCTTAATGCAGTAAAAAACCCTCTGTGTGCTCCCCCCCCCCCCAAAAAAAAAACAAACACTTGTCTGAACCCAACCTTGATCCAGCAATGTACGTGAGAGCAGTGGCTTTTTTCGCTCTCTCCCTCATAAGCTCAGAGACAGTAGTGAGAACCATTGGCTCCTGCTGTTGCCAATCTCAGTCAGGGAGTGGGGGCAGGGTCAAGCCATGCTTTGTGTGTTAGTGGACAGACAGATCGTGGATAGGGATTAAGCCTACACGAGTGCCCCCCACAGGAAGTGCCTTGCTATAGGGGCACTCGACACAGGGGGAGGAGCCAGGAGTGTCAGCGGGGGACACCAGAAAAGGAGGATCAGGGCTGCTCTGTGCAAAACTACTACACAGAGCAGGTAAGTATGACATGTTTATTATTTAAATAAATAAATAAATTGAACCTGTATAATTACTTTAAATACAAAGATTGTATTGTAACATGTGATCAGCTTTAAACTCTGAATTTGAGCTTTCTTTTTTCATTCACAATTGTTCCCTGCTGCAAATCCCTAAAATTTGCTCCTCAGTTTTGGGCGTCAGAAGAACAATCTTTAATCTCCATTCAATTTAATTCATGTTTATTTGATTTACTGAGAGGCCTATTTCTAAAGCCTGGGAAAGTATCTTATTTGTGTTTTACCACTAAACATCACTATTTTCCTTTTAGCCCTGATGTCACCCTGAGGAAAATTCCTTTTCTGACTTGCCTCCACTTAAAATAAATTGGTCAATATTTAGGGTGGAGTAAGTCTTCAGTAAATTTTTCTGCAGGAAAACTCTTTAGAAACTGGGAAAATTGGGTACATTTTAGCCTTATTATATTGGTGCAGATGTCACCCAGCTCAGAAACCATAAAAACAGCTAAATATGAATTCCAGTCTTTTATAAACAGACCTCTCCGTGTTTAGTCCGTGTAGTAAATATCATGTACATTGGTAAATGTGATTAACGAGCAGTCACCTCTCACCAACAGAGCCCCAGAAGTGACAGGTCCTCATCAAACAACGAGAGTGTAAGTTGGGATCTCCAGAGATTTCATATTTTAAATTATAGGGAGAAATACTTTTAGAAACATTAGGATAGTTTGCAGCGTTTGATACAGCCAAGGTCTCCCCCCTGGCACCAGATAATGTAGCACTCACCCCAGCAGGCAAGGCTGAATTTTTAACAGGCTGTCCTGAGTTTTTAATGGTGATTCTCCCTGTAGCTGCACCCAACAACATCTTGACCAGGGGCGGACTGACCATTTGGAAACTCGGGCACTGCCCGAGGGCCCGGGGTCAGTAGTGGGCCCCATGAGATGCCCCTGGTACCTTTTTCATAGGCTGATTTAAGTTTGGGCAAGGACACAGGGGCCCCATGATCCCCTATTGCCCGGGGGCCCCATGAGTTGTCAGTCTGCCCCTGATCTTGACCAACAAACAGCGACAGACCGACTTCAGTACCTTCAAACTTCTTTTTGCAATTTTATTGGCTCAGTCGATTTAGTGTAGAAGCTTAGGTGTACCCATAAAACCATAGCAATGATCCTCCATACAGCAGACCTCTCCAAGAATTCTTAAACCTCAAACTGGCAACTGTCCTATTTCTTATGCTATCTTAGATTCTATAGATTATTTTGACCTCTGTCCATGGTCAGCTTTAAATTCTTTAAATTCTTGTTTCTGCCACAGGATAGTGTAGATTCTGTAGGCCCGGATGCACAGCTACCTTTTTTCTTCTTAGGCTTCTGCCACCGGCCATCTTAGGACTTTTCAGGCCTCTGCTGCAAGCCAGCTTGGGCACTCTGGGCCCAGACAGGCAGCCTAGGTGTTCCCAAACACCATAGCAAAGATCCTCCACACAGACCTCTCCAAAAATTCTTTAGGCCCAGATGGGCAACTGTATTTCTATTTCCTAGGCCATCTTAGATTCTATACATTATTTTGACTTATGTCCTTGGTCAGCTTTAAGTTCTTACGGCCTCTACCACAGGATAGTGTAGATTCTGGAGGCCCAGGTTGGCAGCAACCTTTCTGCTTCTTAGGCCTCCACAGGTCAAGTTGGGACTCTTCAGGCCTTTCCCACTGTCCAGCTTGGGCGCTCTGGCCCAGTTAAGCATTTTAATAGCAAAACCTTTTGTCACTCCTAGTTTCTTCTGTAGCCTGGGAGGCCAAGGCTGGTTCTTTCTAAATACACATCCTCACCAGGCAAAGCCCTGGAGGCCAGGGCCTTTGTGGAGCTACATCCTCTCCAGACATCAGCCTGGGAGACAAGAACCTTTCTAGAAGGTTATCTTTCTGCCTTTTGTCTTACTGGATGAGGCATATACAGGCGTACTCCATTAAACAGCGCATGGGGCACTGTATGTTTAAAGTGCATTAGCTCAAAGCAATCGGTCAGCATCCATGTTAAACTGGTATGTAAAATATGATTGGCTGCTATGAGTTGCTGAACTTTACTCCTTTTACAAAGATTGAAAATCACTTATGAAATGACATTAAAATGTTACCAATTGGGTTTACATCTATGTTAGGGCTCGTTGACATGTGCATTGTGACGATGTGAGCTAAAAAGCACACCTTACCACAGCGCATAGCAAAGCACCTGATCTATGTGCAGTGTAATGCGGTGTTGTTCATTATGACCGGCACCCCAACGCATTATACAGGCCAAAGTAAAGTGTAGATGGTTAAAATCGGGCAGATTTAATGGTAAAATTGCATTCACATAGATAGGTAACAGGTAGGCATGTCAAGTGATGGAGGTCCAGTGGGAGCATCAGGTCCTCTGGCCTCGCTCTGGGTGTTTTCCCGCCACTCCGGTGGTGTCCAGGGCTCGGGGAGTAGCAGAGGGATGCAGGGAAGCTCGCAGGGATGATGTCACTGCATGAACTGGGTTTCCAAGATGGTGCGCTTTTGGAGCATGCTCACTCCTTCGTCAGGCCATTAACATGCTTCGCATTAAGACAGCCCATTTATTATGAATGGGCTGCCAATGCACCTCAAGGTTGAACACACTTCAACGTTGAACACACCTCAACTTATGTCATAATGCGCAACGTGTTTATTAACACATCTCAACGAAATGCCTAAATTGGGAATGGGACCTAAAAATTATTGTCCTGCAAAAGTCTAGTTGATGCTGCAGAGAACCTTCTGGCAGACATGTGATATAAACTGCTTTCCCGTCCTATCTGGTGCTGACTCAATGGTTACGTTTAGCCATTTAATTATTTTGTTTGCAAAATCTGTTTCCTAGAAAGTTTTTTTTTTATTTATGCTCCTGGATCAGCCGCCCCCGAGCACGGGATGTGATCATTCTGTTTATTTGCTGTCTCGCTGGAAAATTCATTCCAGTTCATTATGATGATGACACAATGACATTTGTAACATTCTGGATTAATGAGAGCGGTCAGGGAAAGGCGGCCATGTGGACGGCTCGGGACAATACCCGCTATGTGGGTCAGCATTCCTGCGCGTTCATTGATGCCTCAAAGTTTAACTCCTTCTTCCATACAATATAATACACCATGAATACAAAGTATAAATCTTTTAGTATACGGCAAGTTTGTCTCCTTTGGCCTCTGTAAAATGAAAATGAGTACATAGGAAGATCATTTTCTTGGGCGATTTAAAGGAAGCTACATAGGAACAGCTAAATTCCCCCAAATAGCAAAATAAATATATAAATGAAAAATCTGTATTATCCTTATGCAGGTATTGCTGCAACTTATTTTGTTAAAGAATATTATGTTATACCTGAAGATTAATACCTCCCACAGCCAAGTATTATCCCCTATGAAATGCAAGAAAATTAACAACCCCAGACCAGATATACCCCATCACACCGAGCATCAATTCACACGCCATACTGACTGCAGTGCCATCTAGTGTCTGTATAGAGACATGAAAGAATGACAGTAGAAAAAGAGCAACAGGTCCATTGAGTTCATTTCCTATAGATATTTAACATTTGGGGTTTAATTACCTCTTTGGATTTTGAGACACTACTAGATTTCTCTAGTGATAACTAAAGATCTATATAGGGGAATCAGGACCTCCTTCCTATTGCTGGGGATCCGTCTAGTGATACCTAAAGATCTATATAGAGGAATCAGGACCTCCTTCCTCCTGCTGGTGATCCCTCTAGTAATATAAAGATCTATATAGAAGAATCAGGACCTCCTTTCTCCTGCTGGTGATCCCTCTAGTGATATAAAGATCTATATAGAGGAATCAGGACCTCCTTCCTCCTGATAGTGATCCTTCTAGTGATACCTAAAGATCTATATAGTGGAATCAGGGCTTTTTTCCGCCTGCTGGTGATCCCTCTAGTGATAACTAAAGATCTTTATAGAGGAATCAGGACCTCCTTCCTCCCGCTGGTGATCCCTCTAGTGATCACTAAAGATCTATATAGAGGAATCAGGACCTCCTTCCTCCTTCTGGTGATCCCTCTAGTGATCACTAAAGATCTATATAGAGCAGGGATGCCAAACTCAATTTCATTTCGAGCCGTATCAGCAATATTCCCTCCAAGAGCCGGTTGTATCTGAGGGACAATATAAATGTATCTACTCTTTATCATATTAAATAATTCAATTATTACGGACTTAAGCTGTGAAGAGCAGATGCAGACCGGCATGAAACCCACTTACACTCCTGTAGCAGATAATGCAAGTCATAAAAAGAGATATCACCCACAAGAAACTTTATTGGAGGCTGCTCAGACAGAACATGGTTCTTCCATGGTGTTTGGTGTCTGAGAATTCTCCAATAAAGTTTCTTGTTGATGACACCAGCGGTGTGTGACCTTCCTTTTCAACTGGCATAGAATTGTATTATTCTCATAATTATAAGCAGATGTCCAGAGCACCCCACCCGATTACATCAGATGTCATGAGCCCTCTCATCATCAGAATTCAAGAGTCCCCCACCCTCTCTTACATCATAGTACACCCCCTTACCTTGTGCTGCTGATCTGAAGAAGCTGGAGGTGAAGCTGGGGAGCAGAAATTTCAGGGTCTGGAGGAGGACCAGAAGAGGGCTGCAGAATGCTGACACCAGGGGAGGCAGAGACAATGGGGTGCTGCAGCTGCAAAGGGAGGTGCATGATCTGTAGGAGGAGTTCTGTCCTCCACTCTGCTGGGAAGGGGGGTGGGGGCAGATGAACAGAGATGAGCCTCTCTGTGACTGCACGCAGAAGGGCAGGATCTGACGGAGAAGTTCTGTCCTACTCTCTGCTGCCAACTGTGGGGACAGAGACGGGGGGGGGGTGCTGCAGCTGCAGGAGAGGTGCGAGGGCTACTTGATCCCTCTCATAATGATAACTAAAGATCTATATAGAGGAATCAGGACCTCCTTCCTCCAGCTGATGATCTCTCTCGTAATGATAACTAAAGATCTATGTAGAGGAATCAGGTCCTCCTTCCTCCAGCTGATGATCTCTCTCATAATAACTAAAGATCTATATAGAGGAATCAGAACCTCCTTCCTCCTGCTGGTGATCCCTCTCGTAATGATAACTAAAGATCTATATAGAGGAATCAGGACCTCCTTCCTTGTGCTGATGATCCCTCTCGTAATAATAACTAAAGATCTATGTAGAGGAGTCAGAACCTCCTTCCTCCTGCTGGTGATCTCTCTCGTAATGATAACTAAAGATCTATATAGAGGAATCAGGACATCCTTCCTCCTGTTGATGATCTCTCTCATTATGATAACTAAAGATCTGTATAGAGGAATCAGGACCTCCTTCCTTCTACTGATGATCCCTCTCGTAATGATAACTAAAGATCTATATAGAGGAATCAGAACCTCCTTCCCCCTGTTAATGATCTCTCTCATAATAACTAAATATCTATGTAGAGGAATCAGAACCTCCTTCCTTCTACTGATGAACCCTCTCGTAATGATAACTAAAAATCTATATAGAGGAATCAGGACCTCCTTCCTTCTACTGATGAACCCTCTCGTAATTATAGCTAAAGATCTATATAGAGGAATCAGAACCTCCTTCCTTCTACTGATGATCCCTCTCGTAATTATAACTAAAGATCTATATAGAGGAATCAGAACCTCCTTCCTTCTACTGATGATCCCTCTTGTAATGATAACTAAAAATCTTAATAGAGGAATCAGGACCTCCTTCCTTCTACTGATGATCCCTCTTGTAATGATAACTAAAAATCTTAATAGAGGAATCAGGACCTCCTTCCTTCTACTGATGAACCCTCTCGTAATGATAACTAGAGATCTATATAGAGGAATCAGGACCTCCTTCCTCCTGCTGATGATCTTTCTTGTTATGATAACTAAAGATCTATATAGAGGAACTGAGACATCTTTCCTCCTGCTGGTGGTTCCTCTAGTAGTAAAAAATACCTAGACCTTTACAGACGAATCAGGTCCTCCTTCCTCCTGCTGGGGATCCCTCTAGTGATACACCCCAGAATTCTATTTGCTTCCTCCTCTGTAGTTCTGGTCAACACTGTACCCCCAATATTGTACTCTATCAGAGGATTCTTTTTCTCTAAGTGCATTCATTTGTATTTAGAAACTTTGAACTGCAATTTCTAATGCTTTGACCAATCTTCCAGCAATGCCAAATCATGTTCCACATTACAAACACCTCCAGGAAAAGTTACCTTAACGCATAAATCTTTTCACATCATCAAAAAGCCATTGGCAGAACATTTTTGCTCCGATACGATGGGGTGGATGGAACTCATGTATTTATATCGATGTAATAAATAGTTGTTTTCTATTACACATGTGCCTTTAGTTACTATTTTGCTTTGATGCTGAGATCATTTGAAATTTCACTTTTTCTCTGTTCTTTACTATTATCATGTCCATATGCCTTAATCTCTGCTCTTTGCACTTATTCTAAAACTGGCCACACACATTGCAGTTTTATTGTTCTATATTATAAATATGTCCTTAAAGCAGAGTTCCACTGATACTGTAAAAAAATAAAAGTCAGCAGCTACAAAAACTGTAGCTGCTGACTTTTAAAAAACAGCCACTCACCTGTCCCACGATCCCGTGGTGTCTTCCCTGCAGCCTGTTTCACCAGCCGTATGGTGTTCCAGGCGCCGACATCTGCAGTGTGGGCACCCGGCTGTGACAGCTTGTGGCTTCACAGCCGGATGCCCACTGCACATGCACGAGAAGCGCTGCGCTTTGTGAATGGCCCCGTAGTCTTCTGGGACCTGTCACGTGTCCCAGAAGACTATGGGGAGGGAGGGGAGGAGGACAACTTCCGCTTCCGATTGCCTAGGCGATTGCAGCGGAAGTGGAAGCGGGTACCTGTCAATTTCGGGTACCCGTTCCCCCCCCCCCCCACGCTCCCCAAAGGTGCCAATCCTTAATGGGGAGCGGAAGACCAGTCTTTAAAGGGGAATTTCCCCCTTTTGGGTGGAGCTCCGCTTTAATCCTCTATTTCAGTAGTCTCCAAACGGCAGCCCAGGGGTAAGATGCGGTCCTTTGCTTACTTTTATCTGACCCTTGGGGCCCTATTTTATCCACCGATACCAACAATGGGGCATAATTCCTCTTACTGACACCAGTGAAGGGGCGCAGTTCCTCCCAATGACACCGATGATGGTTCATGGTTTCTCCCAATTACACCAATGATGGGGACCAGTGACACCAATGATGGGGCACAATTCCTCCCAATGACACCAATGATGGGGCACAATTCTTCCCACTGACACCAAAGGTGTCAGGACCTTCTCTACTCCTAGTGGCCACAGCCCAGCCCCCCTAAAGTCTGAAGAACATTAAACTGACCCTTTGTTTTGAAAGTTTGGAAACCCCTGCTCTATTGATTCCTCAATGATACCTTTGTATACCATTTAACATCAACAGAATAATCCAGCACCTTTACCTGCTTTGTGAGTAATGCAGGCCATAGACGGGTCGTTTATCGGCCGAATTTTCGTCCGAACGAAAAATCGGCCGATATTCACACCATTAGTGGGGCAAAGCCGTCGGCCGTTTTTCACGGATCTTCTCGTTTCTCTTTATCGGTCATGCTGGAAAATCCACGAAAAACGGACGTTTTTCGTAAGTATTGGTAGCAGCATCCATGGCAGCAACGACCGATTTTTCATTGATCGGCCGACAATTCGGCCGATAAATGGCCCGTCTATGGCCAGCCTTAGTAACATGCTGAATGTATCTATTGATGTTCAGTGGTCCTTGATTGTGATATAGAATTACTGAATGATGTAACGATATGATTCTACCTGACCGGATGTAAGTGAACTCACTGTAGATTCAATCTCTTCCACTATTGCTATCTAAAGGAGATTGTACAATCTGATTGTATTGTGTATGGCCAGCTGAAGGGAAGTTTTCTTCTTTTTTAGGGTAATGAGTAGATTCCAGGCTGGTTGTCCAGTAGTAACATTTGGACTCAGAAGTTGGGCTCTTGCGCTCTCATTTATAATTAAACTGATTTTCTTTTTTTTCTCAGCTCCTTTCTCTCTCCCTCCTGGGGACGATCATGTCATCTCTATGGCAGTGTTCGCTTCCTGATGCTATTTCTTTCTTTCTTTCAATTGCAGTCACCCAGGACCCTGTCACCGACTCCATCTGCGGAGGTGAGTCCTAATATCCGGCCTACTTTCTGTCTGTAATCTCTGAACACAAACACTGAGGGCAGATTTACATCTTTGTGGCATGTTATGTCATGTGTTAATGTGCATTGTGGCCTGGAATGAGATTTCAAGGTGCCACAAGGTGAAAAGGAGGCGCACACCAATAACGTGAGTCCAGTTAAAATCTTTATTGCATAGGGCAGGAAGTCACAGGAAAAATCCAACGCATTTCGGGGGCTCAGTACTCCCCTTCGTCAGGGCTTTGATGCTGAAAGTAAATGGGGAGAATATGAGACAACAGGATGTAAGGTAATGCCTCATGTAAGAAGGGGGCATAAGGGTGTACAGCATAAACTGGGGGTGTATTTCCATGCCCTGCAGACACAGTCACAGCTGCCTATAGTAATCAATAGCTGTACACTAGCTGTAGGCAGGTATATGCCATACTTACAAGAGATATTAAACCCAAAACCAAAAATGTAATATATTGCAGTTTACCAATCATTAGATGTGGTGGCTGCACTAGTTTTCTTTTGTTTGTTTGTTTTTTTCCCTCTGTTTTCACCTGGTGATCTGGCCAGTAAAACACCTCTTGTATTAGAGTGACCCCGATTTGGATGAATGAGCAACAGGGGGCGCAGCAGACAGCAGCATTGTCAGTCTGGAGGGGAGTGTTAAATGTACTATTGGATTTAAATACACTAACAAATTGAAGCCAAAGTCCAGCTAACACTTTATAAAGTTACAGCAAACCGTTTTTTTCTTTTTGGGATAAAGGTTTTACATCAATAAATAAGGTAAGTAAGGTAAATAAAAGGTAATCATTGTGGTTGTCTCATCCCTGTGAACTGATACATTTGGAAAAGAGCTTGTTCTTTTGAAAAATAACAGACATACTGGTCAGATTACCAAATAAAAATAGAACAATGAAAACCTGAAAAAAAAAAAAACTAATGCAGCTGCCACATCTAAGAATTGGTAAGCTGCAATTTCATAAATGTTTGGTTTTGGGGTTAATGCTGATTTAAATTTGCACATAGACACAAATCGCTGGATACGCACAACCTGCATTCAGGGATCTACGTTAGTGCACAAGCTTACCTAAGTACGCCATCTACAACTAGCATTCAGTTATTCGTTATAATGGGCAGTTGTATGTTGCAGCGGTGCTTCCCAGGTGGGGAAATTCATCAACAAGGTGTTGTACGGCCCCTGCACCCATGTGCATGAGGCCTAATAGGATTAAACATGCTCATTTGCTTCGTCAGTCAGGCAGTGTTCTCCCTATTCACTGTCAGCATCTAAACCTGATGAAGGGGCGTTCTGAGCCCCTGAAACATGTTGGCCTTTTTCTTGTGACCTCCTGTCATAATAAAGATTTACTGGACTCACATTATAGTTTTGTTGTTCTCATTCTTTTCCCATTTTTTAGTCTACCCCTGCTAACAGATAATTGCTTTTACATTTTGGATTCAAAGTCATATCCATCCTGTTTTGGGTGCAGTGCTTTACCAACATGTTTACCATCAAAGTGCCGCAACAGACCTTTTAATAGCCCTGCCCTTTTTTTTAATTATAGATTCGCATCTGTACATTGTGGTCCAAGGTGTGTTATGTGCATTGGTGTGTTTGTGTGATTGACGCTCCTTATTGCAGTTTTAAACACATATTCAGACAAGCGCCACAGACGCTCAATATCAGGTGTTGGCTCTCAGCTTGCCTCACTTTGTTTCTGTTGATATGAAACGCATCAGTAGGGGAGCTCAGGTGAATTGCCGTGGTGTACCAGGAATTTACTTAATACAAACCTTTTGGCTATTGATTTGGATTGCAGCTTTTGTCTTCTTTTGGAAATTGTTTTTTATTTATTTTTTTGTAGTGTTGTTTTTTTTTGTTTGTTTTTTTTTGGAGGTGTATCTATAGCCAAAACTCTTAGTTTTGAAAAGAGTGTGGAAGAATTGGAGTTCTCCCTGGAGTGTGAAAGAATTGGAGTTCTCCCTGGAGAGATTCAAGTTCTTTATTTGTCCTGGTGACCATTGCCACTCAGATTAACAGGGATGGCATATCCAACATTTTACAGCTGTCAAAAGAGAGATGTTTTGCCCAGGTATATTCCCCTCAGAGGTCGACTGTCCGTGCTCTGGCTCTACGTGTCTTCTCAACATGGTCACAGCTTGAGAATAATGATTTGAAGAGCCGGCTACTCGTCTTCCCGAATATTCATCTTTATTAAAGCGAATATGGTGTGCAAGTAAAATGGCTTACGCATTTCGTCAATAATCCTTACTCATAGCCACAATTAAGGCTTTTTGCCGAAACGCGTAAGCCATTTTAATTGTACACCTTACTTTCTATAATAAAGATGAATATTCGAGAAGACGAATAGCCGTCTCTTCATTATTTTACAGTTGTCATCAGAATATTAACCTGTTGACGCCAACCATATGCAAATATGCGGCCTGTCGGCGGCCTGGCCTTAACACCACGAGGCCGCTTACTTGCATACACAAAGTAAACACACATGTCGAGAGCGCGTGCCCTATATGCTCACGGAAAGGTCCTGATCTCAGATAGTTCCAAATATGTGACCATTGTGACAGCCAATCATGGCGGTCATATGACCCTAAACCCTGTCTCCTGGCATCACAAACCCGAGAGGCGCCGGCACCAAAGGGGTTAAGAGGGCGAACCTTCCAGCAGGGACACCAGGTCTAGTGACAACTGTCTGAAGCTGGCTATACACTAGTATATTTTCAAACAGACAGAAATTTGTATGGATATTTGTACGAACATTTTCAGCGTATTCGGCAATTTCACGAATGTCGTTGGAAAGTACTTTAACATTTTATTGCCTTTTAATATTCGGTTTTGGAATTAATGTAATTTCCTGAATGAAAACCGCATACACTTTTCCACCCTGCTCCTCTTAATTTTCTCATCATTGCACTGAAAACAAACCTCAATTTTGAACGCACTAATGATTAGAAAAATTTCATTTTTGACAGGTTTCCTCTCACTTCCTGTTTTGTCTCCGGACAGGAAGTGAAGAAATATTTATCAAATGTGAATACAGACAGCAGTTCTAACTAATCCCTATTCTATCCAAAGTTAATGGAAAGAAGAAGCTTAGCCCTTCAAGAAACTTGAGTACCAGTTCACACCAGAACGAGGTGCGGGAAAGCCAACGTTCTGTGCGAGTTTCCCACACCGTGTGTAAGACGCACGCGTTTAACGACACCCCAAATGCAGGTTGCAAATGCAGTGCATTTGTTTACATCGGATCACATGATTCAGTAGTACCATGCGATCAAATTGCTGTGCATTTTTTAAAGTAGTGCATGCACTACCTTTGGTGCTGTCTGGCACAATTTCAGCCTGTTCGAATGAAGGGGCTGAAATCACACTGCAACCGATCACATGTGAATTGGACAGAAACGCACAGCACTGTTCTGTGTGATTCATTCAGTGAACTGGCCCTAAGGCTAGGTTCACACTATGAATCGCACAGGAATGCGCACCACCCCATATGGAAGAAAAATATATTTAAAAAATTTTCTTCCCAAATATATTGACATATATTTGAAATGCCACAATTTTGGCCATATTCAATATATTTAAAAATATATTTTAATAAATCTATATATATAATTATATATACTGCATGTTGAAATGCATTTTTATTACAAGAGATATGAAAACTATTTTTAAAAATACATTTCAAATATACTGTATGTCTTTAAAAATACAAATCTACATTTTTGGAATGCATTTACAAATGTATGTAAAAATATATGTTAAAATGACTTTTTTATATGTTAAAAAATATCTGAAGGATATATTTAAAAAATATATATTTTTTAAATATAAAAAAAGGCATTTTAACATATATTTGTAAATGCATTCCAAAAATGTAGATTTGTATTTTTAAAGACATACAGTATATTTGAAATGTATTTTTAAAAATAGTTTTCATATCTCTTGTAATAAAAATGCATTTCAACATGCAGTATATATATAATATAATAGTGAAATAGTGTTGGCTAGGGAATTTTTTTCTCCTTTGGTGCAACATTGCCATTAGTTATGTCATATGCGTTAAGTTAGCACCTGGTAGGGATTAGCAAAATTATTTTTTATTTCTCTGAAATTCAGATTTCGGTGAAATGTTGCCATTTTGGGAAAGGCAAAATGAAGGTTCTTTTTTGGCTAAAAATGGTCTTTTGGGCCGGTTTGTTAACGTGTGTTGGGTCCATACCTGGGAATTTGCCAGAATTAACCCAGCAATCCTGGAATTTCGACACGGTTGCCAAGTCATCTCCAGGGCGGTTGGCCTTCATTATTTGTAAGCATTCTGCAGCGTGAGTGGGAATGACAACCCAATTGATACAGCCCAGCAGTTCACAAAATGTACTAACTCTATATAGCTCTAAAACTAATTCCCTGCATTGTTGGACCAATCAGATGCCTTGATTTTGCAGGAAGTTTGCACAGAGGTCAAATCCACACCTACAAATTCCAAAAGCTCCTTTTGCCTATCCTGGACTTGTTCTTGTGATAAGAAAAGGCCACTCATTAGCTTCATTATTTTTTTATCCACAGACTTGCTCCTAGTGGAGGAGCTAGGCCAGCACAGACAGTAATTCGATGCATACAGTATATACATACCAATATTATGATCCCAGATGTTGGGATGTTGTTAACCATGTCCCCGGTGTGCAATATCCAGGTGGGTTCACCCAAATCACATGCACTTCATGGGTTGGTCCTGGCCAGGCCCGGCCTCTGAATATGGGCTGACTGCTCACTCATAGTCCCCCTACCATTAATTAAAGTGAGTGTAAACCTCAGACATGAAATATGAACAAAAAATATCCCTATATAGCAGTGGTCTCCAAACTGCGGCCCTTTGTTTGCCTTTATCCGGCCCTTGGGGCACTTTTCTTCCCGCTGATACAAGACACTATTCCTCCCACAGACAATAACAATGGGGCATAATTCCTGCTACTGATATCACCAGTGGGGCCCATTGACACCAACAATGAGGCCCTATTTCTCCCACTGACACCAATGAACAATGGGGCATAATTCCTGCTACTGATATCACCAGTGGGGCCCATTGACACCAACAATGAGGCCCTATTTCTCCCACTGACACCAATGATGAGGCACTCAAACTGACACCAACAATAGGGCACTATTCCTCCCACAGACACCAGAAATGGGGCACTATTCCTCCCCTTAATACCAAAGATGCATTGTTTACTCCCACTGACACCAAAATAATTTCAATTCCCAATGGCCACAGACTGGCCCCCATAAATGTCTGAAGGACAGTAAACTGGCCCTTTGTTTGGAAAGTTTGGAGACCCCTGTTCTATAGTGTGTACCTGTCTTACTCCAGAGCACCAACTGTCATTTCTGTGTGCTGCTTTGTTCCTCTGCCATCTGCATGAGTCACTTCTGACAAGTTTTCCTGACACCAATAGAAAAAAGTTGACAGGGGAGTGAGCTCCAGCACACAGCCTGTGATTGACAGCCTCAACACTGTTCCTGTGTGCTGTGTGAAGGGGTTGCGTATGTCCTTTTTCCTCCAATCAGCTCTCAGAGCCCTCCTCACTGAAATCTACAGTGTGTAATTTCAGCTCCCTTCCCCCTGCTTTCTGAAATCTCAGACAAGCTGTATAAATTGTAGACTTTGAATGGCTGCAGAGATGAGGAACATCAGATAAACAGGTACAACTTATAGAGGAGGATTTGTTTCATCTCTGTGTATCATCTTAGGCTAGTCCTTTCACTTGGAATATATAAGGGTTTGCAAGCATTTTAATGCCTTTTTGAGTTACTGTGCATGTGTATGGCCTGGGACACAATATCAGCAGGAGAGAGGGCCAAGATGCAAGACTGGGACAGTCAATATCTATGAAGTCTATGAGGTCCAAGGTGGGAGGGGGCTCTGTTAGGGAACCGACTCTTCCTGGAGTAGTCATATATCCTAGCAAGTTCAAAGGCAGGTTGTAAGTGACTAAAAACTAACTCATGGAAAGGAAAAAACGTTGCAAGTAAGCATTTAAAATGCATAATGGTCTGTGCTTGTCCTACAATTCTTGAAGTTGGTGACAGGGCCTCTTTAAACTCTGTGGCCAGTTCTCTGGGTGATGCCTTATGGGGTTCTACAGGTTGTCACTAGTCTGAATATTATATTTCTTATGTGTCTTGGGGGTCAGCATGTTTTCTGTGTCATTGTAGGGCTACCAGGATGGACGGGAACGGATAATCCAGCGATCTACCAGTCAGGGATCCATCAACTCTCCTGTGTACAGCCGCCATAACTACACCCCCACTGTCTCCCGCTCACCCCAGCACTTCCACAGACCCGGTAAGTACCAGGCATCGAGTGTGTCTGAGACCTTGCGTAGGAGGGGGAGGGGGGATAAAGTGTTAATAAACCCAACACACCAAGACTTCGCCATCCTTCTCCTGTGTTCAGAGGACTTGAGATCAGAAGAAGACACAATTGTGCGGTTGATGTATAGACATATGAAAAGGGCGACAAAGCAAAGACGATACAGTCCAAGATGCTTTGAGTTGTTCGAAATTTGATCATCTAAAATTACCTGACACATTTCAGGGCAACAACATTCCTTTCATCAGGGCTACACAACAGACATATAACATCATACATTAAAACTGATGTCCAATACAGAATTATAAAACCAGATAAAAGACTGTAGTATCAGAGAGCAAACTCAGTCCCAACAAAGATACTGATTGGGTCCAGATTCTTTCTGTCAGTCCGAATCTGAATAATACAATCTGATTGGCCAACGCAGACAGCTCTGGTTTAAAGAGAATCAATCATGATCAACCACATGTGGGAAATTACTGCAAATGTCTAGCAGGTTTTTATCTCTGTGACCACTTTAGAGAGACCTCCCCTCACTTCCTGTCCCTATGATGGAACCTGTTGTCCTCAAGTTGCCATGAAGCTGCCAAAGCACTTCAGGCATGCTAAATAACACTTAAAGAGTTACTAAACCCCGGACCCTGCATTCACTATATCTGATCTCCCCGGACCCTACATTCACTATATCTGGTCTTCCTGGACCCTGCATTCTCTATATCTGGTCTCCCCGGACCCTGCATTCATTATATCTGGTCTCCCAGGATCCTGCATTCACTATATCTGATCTCCCCGGACCCTGCATTCTCTATATCTGGTCTCCCCGGACCCTGCATTCATTATATCTGGTCTCCCAGGATCCTGCATTCACTATATCTGATCTCCCCGGACCCTACATTCACTATATCTGGTCTTCCTGGACCCTGCATTCACTATATCTGGTCTCCCCAAGACCCTGCATTCACTATATCTGGTCTCCCCGGACCCTGCATTCACTATATCTGGTCTCCCCAGACCCTGCATTCAATATATCTGGTCTCCCCGGACCCTGTATTCACTATATCTGGTCTTTCTGGACCCTGCATTCTCTTTATCTGGTCTCCCCAGGACCCTGCATTCACTATATCTGGTCTCCCACAGTACACAGAAAATGGAAATGTAATTATTTTAGTAAATATAAACTGATAAATACTCTTTCTTATCAGCAGTATATAGCAGTCTTGTGACTTCTATCAGTATCCAGCTGAGCACTAGTTAAAGCTTGTAGGTGGAGTTTTCATTCTTCCCTGATTGTCCTATGAGGCTGCATAACCCCTGACCCTCTGTCTGGACAGCGCTGATTGGCCCTCTCCCAAAGGAAAAAAAATCTCTAGCAATACACACCAAACTGAGCATGTGCAGCTTGCCCCCAAGGCTCTGTTCTATCAGCAGATGGATTGGGGACAGTAGAAGAAGGGAAGGACCAGAGAAGACAGGAGCAACACAATGCGAAGCATTAACTCCTTAGCTTCCGCTGTGAGTATAACAAGCATGCTTTACTGCATATAAAGACTGATTTTTCTGTGGGTTTAGTAACACTTTAAGGCATGCACTAGTGATCTCTTAGTCACAGCAGCATGCCTCAAGTGCTAGTTAGTCCATCTTAAGTGCTTTTGCAGCTTGATGGCTCAAGGCCCTTATCAGAAGTTCTAACCCCGTTTCCATTCTACTAAACATGTATTGTTGACCTTTTTGTGTCCCATTTGGAGAGACTTCCTTTCACTTCCAGCCATGACAAGAAGTGAGGGGAAATCTCCACCATATGGGCACAGGGAGCAATTAAAACCTGACAGTGACTTGAACCCTTTCTCTGCTCCAAAATTAAATGAGAGATTTTGGCTAGAGTTGTGTTTTATGTTATATTGAGGATGAAAGATTTATAGTTACCTCCTTATTTAGGCTTACTTACCACCCACTCCTTCTGACTGACACGCACTGACAGCCACCCATCAAGGCATTTTGATATTTGTATAACTCCTCTCAAGAGCCAACTGCTTACATCAGAGCTGAGGGCTCTTGAGAGCAATGAAAGCAGGTGCTGAGATATTTTCAGGAACAGGTACGCATCACATTGGCCCCTCCCACTAGCCATGATCTGCCCACATTGCATAGAGAAACACAGAAACCCAGTAACAATGATGAGTCTAAAATTAGGTATGTAATGAAAACAGAAATGTAGTATTTAAAAATGTAATGAGTATGTTGATGAGGGAGGAAAAGGGGAACCAGGGATGGCAAAATGTAAGGGAATTAAAGTTCAACTTTAATTTAAGGGAATGATGGATAAAGAACAGGGAGCCGTGCACATCCAGAACTCTGCTAGGCTCAGACTTCGCAAACAAGACTTGGCTGCAGCTGAATCGTTGGCTGTACTCTATGCTAAGCATAATTTGTATGCAAATAGGTGTAGAACATTTCCCCGGGGATGATTGTAGGAACTCGGCAACCTTTTATAGGGCCAACAAGTCATGCAAAGCACAAGGAAAGGTTTGAATATTCATACCTGTATGTGGCCACATGTCAAAGCTGAATAAACCTGAACCAGGAACTTTGAAGCGGGTGTGTAAAGCCCAGCTCAAAGAAAATTAATTTTGGATAAAGCTTGGAAAGGTTAGAGCCTCTGTAGGGTTTTTGTTGGAAGAAATGTGCCAGACCAAAATGAGTTCAGGAAAACTTTAATTGTTTATGCATTGATAGAATACAACAGCCAACGTGTTTCATTCTGATTACGTCATACAGCAATTGTGTTCTAGGCACTAAGAATAGTGTTTTTGAAACTGCACAGTATTGCGTTTTATTTATGTAAGTGACGTAAAGTGGTTGTAAACCTCAGACATGAAATATGAACAAAGTATATCCCTCTATAGTGTGCACTTGTCTCAATTGAGAGCACTAGGTGTCATTTCTGTCTGATGCTTCATTCTTCTGCTATCAGGATGAATCACTTCTGACATGTTTTCATGACACACCTTAAGAAATCTAAAATAAATTGAATAAGTCAAGCGCTAACTATGGTGAAATAAAAACAAAAAATTACAATTAAATGCTGTAGCCGCTAGTGCACACACCCCATGTCTCTGAGGGGCAAACTATACAATCATAATGTGAAGTGAAAAAATGCTGCGCTACATGAATCAATGGCACAAACCATTATACAACTAAAAAACAAAGTGAAGAGATAAATATATATTAGAAGAAAAAATTTTAGAAAAAATTTAATATTGAAATTAAAAGAAAAAAAAAAATGTGTGTGTATATATATATATATATATATATATATAACAATAACCACACAAAAAATAAAAAATAAAAGGATATCTTAAGTATGAATCAAACAAAAGTCATTCAAAAATTCAAGTTCAATCAATAAAGTGTTCATTCAGTGAAACCTCCTTTGGATAATGAAAAATATGTGCATCTGTCATCAATTCCCGTGCAGAGACATCCTCCACCATATATCTGCTCACCTCACGCAGTGTGACCTCACAGTATACAATGTTACGGTCTAACTGCACTTTTGGTCCCATATGGACTCAGAAGATTGCTGAATGAAGACTCCAAAGTAAGCTCCCTCCTGGTGAGCGTCTTTGTATCAGCCGTATTCCTCATTAAAAAGAACTCGACATAGTGCTTTATCCTTATAAACTTTTATTCATCAATTAAAACATATGAAATACTCTCACGTTCCGGAGGTGTATTTTGCACCAGGTATGATGAAGATCCCGTGATGTACTGATTAAACACTAGATGGCAGTATCATCTCAGCATCAGAGTCCTGTACAAGCTCAAAACAGACACCATCCTTAATATAATACAAGGCAAAGCACGGGGCCACTTAATGAACGCTATTGCCTGCTGTAATGTCATTTCAAGAGCTGTTTGTAGAGTACTACAGGCCGCTATCCCCATGAATAGCAATGTCGTGACATCATCCGCACACTCCTCTCTGCGCTTTTCATCACTAGTCACGGGAAGCATAGTGGCTAAATGGTTAGCACTTCTGCCTGGCAGTAGTAGGGTTGTTGGTTCGAATCCCAATCACAGCACCACCTGCCTAGAGTTTGCATGTGCCTGCGTGGGTTTCCTCCGGGTACTCCGGTTTCCTCCTACACTCCAAAGACATGATGGTAGGTTAATTGACTCCTGTCTAAATTGACCCTTAGATTGTACGCCCGTTGAGGGTTAGGGACTGATGTACAATATATATGTAAATTGCTGCGTAAATTGACAGCGCTATATAAGTACCTGTAATAAATAAAATAAATAATAAGTCACGTGACTTTTATCAAGGGGATATGAACCGTGTCGTATCCCCTTGATAAGTCACGTGACTAGCGATGAAACGCGTCGGGGAGGAGTGTGCGGATGATGTCACGACGCTGCCATTCATCGGAATAGCAGCCTGTAGTACTCTACAAACGGCTCTTGGAATGACATTACAGCAGACAATAGCATTCATTAAGTGGGCCCGTGCTTTGCCTTGTATTATATTACGGATGGTGTCTGTTTTGAGCTTGTACAGGACTCTGCTGCTGAGATGATACTGCCATCTAGTGTTTAATCAGTACATCACGGGATCTTCATCATACCTGGTGCAAAATACACCTCCGGAACGTGAGAATATTTCATATGTTTTAATTGATGAATAAAAGTTTATAAGGATAAAGCACTATGTTGAGTTCTTTTTAATGAGGAATACGGCTGATACAAAGACGCTCATCAGGAGGGAGCTTACTTTGGAGTCTTCATTCAGCAAGCTGATCTTCTGAGTCCATATGGGACCAAAAGTGCAGTTAGACCGTAACATTGTATAATGTGAGGTCACACTGCGTGAGGTGAGCAGATATATGGTGGAGGATGTCTCTGCACGGGAATTGATGACAGATGCACATATTTTTTGTTATCCAAAGGAGGGTTCACTGAATGAACACTTCACTGATTGAACTTGATTTTTTTAAATTACTTTTATTTGATTCATACTTAAAATATAATTTATTTTTAATTTTTTGTGTGTTTTTTGTTTTTTATATATATATTTATATTTCAATATTAATATTTTTTTCTACTATTTGTTCTTCTAACATATACAGTATGTACTTCTTCACTTTGTTTTTTGGTTATATAATGGTTTGTACCATTTTTCATGTAGCGCAGCATTTTTTCACTTCACATTATGAATGTTTTCATGACACCAAGAGAAAAAAGGTGACAAGGGAGGGACCTCCAGCACACAGCCTGTGATTGAGAGCCTCAGCTCTGTTCCTGTGCACTGTGTGAAGGGAGGTGTGTCCCTTCCCTCCAATCAGCTCACAGAGCTCTCCTCACTGAGTGCTGCAGAGTGTAATTTCATCTCTCCAGCCCCTTTTTTCTGACAGCTCAGACAAGGTGTATAAATTCTGGACTTTGAACAGCTGTAGAGAAAAGAGATCTTGTATATGTTTTTATTTGCTGTTATGATGGAGGATTGTTCAGGCCCTTGGTGTTGGCTGTTGCATTTAGTCATTTGATAAACAAATAAAGTATATCTATGATCAAAATGTAATATATTTATTTCCACATTGTATTCCAATTATTTCTATCCTACTGCCAGGGCCTTTTTTGCCTTACAAAAACTGAATTGAATTGACCATTGACAATTCTCTAGCAGTGGTCATCTTTGTAAGTGCAGCCTGTGCCCTTGTTTGGTGGATTTTTGCTCTTCACTTCCTTTAAGAACAGGAAGTGATTAAAAATCTGTCCAACAGAAAAAACTAATTTTTAGTGAAGCAGAAATGGGTTGGAACTTCTGACAATGAGTTTATTGTTACCTTCCTAGTGACAACCACAACCCCCCTTTTCTTGTATGGGTGTCAGGGGAACAGGAAATGAAAGAAAAGCTCCCTAATGAGGTCACAGAAAAATAACAGCACTCTTTCACCTGGTGATCCTGTCAGTAACACAATTCCTTTCCCATGGTGACACCTCTCGCTATACTGTGTCCATGGAGGAGCAGTGTTGTCACCCTAGGACAGGACAAGTGAAAAGAAAATCTCCCTAATGAGGTCACAGACAAATCCCAGCACTCTTTCACTTGGTGATTCTTTCAGTAACACAATTCCTTTCCAATGGTGACACCTCTCACTATACTGTGTCCATGGAAGAGCAGTGTTGTCACTTTAGGACAGGACAAGTGATCAGAAAATCTCCCTAATGAGTTCACAGAAAACTCCCAGCACTCTTTCACTTGGTGATTCTGTCAGTAATACCATTCCTTTCCAATGGTGACACCTCTTACTATACAGTGTCCATGGAGGAGCAGTGTTGTCACCCTAGGACAGGACAAGTGAACAGAAAATCTCCCTAATGAGGTCATAGAAAAATCCTAGCACTCTTTCACCTGGTGATCCTGTCAGTATGACAATTCCTTTCCCATGGTGCCACCTCTCACTATACTGTGTCCATGGAAGAGCAGTGTTGTCACCCTATGACAGGACAGCAAAACACGCCCCTTTCCCCATGAGATGGAAACAATGGGGGAGATTTACTCAAACTGGTGTAAACAGCTTCCAGGTTTTATGCAGGCCATAGACGGTTCGTTCATCGCCCGATTTTTCGTCTGAAAGAATAATCGGCCGATTTTCGCACTGTTAGTGGGGCAATGGCATCGACTGATTTTCGCAGTTCCTCCTCATTTCTTTTATCGGTCATGCTGGAAAATGTGTGAAAAACGGCCGATTATCAAAATCATTGTTGGCAACAGAACGACCGATGTTTCGTTTTTTGGATGAAAAATTGGCCGATAAACGAACTGTCTATGGCCTGCATTATTGTCAAAGCTTAATTGAGCAAGCAGAAGTTAGAAGCTGATTGGTTACCATGCAGAGCGGCACCAGATTCTGAGTGCTTCAGTTTTAGTAAATCTCCTCCACTGCTACTGATAAGAGTGCAGGGCAGGCAGAGAGCATAGGGAGCTAACATTGGATTTCTGGCAGGATCAATAGGTATTTTTTGGGCTTACTGAACAGATAAAACATTTTTATTGGTGTATATAATGGAACAAATAGAAGTCCATTCTTAGCATTTGAATTCAGGAATAATTTGGTTAACGTTACACCATCCTGATCTCCGTAATGTTCATAAACATTCTGTGATGTGATTTTTGTGAAAGGTATGGAGAAGTCGTGTCTTCCTACATCTTTCACACAGATCTTAAAATTTGCAGATTTGTAAAAGTCAGCAGTAGAATTCATATACATCTTACCTGCAGCCTTCCCTCCAGTCTTGCACAGTTGTACCGGCTCCCCTCCTGGTCTGAAATGGTGTACTCTGATTTCACTGCACACTGTGAGCTTCTCACAATGTGCATTAGAAGCTCATATAGCAGATTGAGCCGTCTCATTTCCTGGCTGGAGGATGTCCAGCATCATCTACCACTTTCCTCCCCAGTCTGACTGTCCCTTGCCGCCCCTTTCATTCATTGGGTTTCAGTTTTTTCGATCATGAAGGCTCAGCATCACCTGTGGAGTTATTGAAGGTGATCTGCATTCAAATACAACCTGCCTAGGAACGCCCACTCCTCCAGACTGACATCCACCCATCAAGGTGGTTTCTACATAATAGGTGATATTTATATAAACTTGTCTCTAGAGCAGCGGTTCTCAACCTGGGGGTCGCGACCCCTTTGGGGGTCGAACGACCATTTCCCAGGGGTCGCCTAAGACCATCGGAAAACACATATTTCCGATGGTCTTAGGAACCAAGACACCGCTGCAGTCTCCGGCGATGTGTGGGCGGGATGATACGCTGCTGTCACCTGGCCACACCTCCGGGATCGCTCAGCAGCTCCGCCTCCTCGCCACTGATTGGCCACCGGAACTGTAGCTCAGGAGAGGCACACAGGCGGCCAATCACCGGCGAGGAGGTGGAGCTTGGAGAGGAGGAGCCGAGCGGCAGCGCGCGTACATCAAAGAAGACCGAGGGAGCTGCCGGAGCGAGTGAAGAGGAGAGCGGCCAGAGAAGGAAGACAGCTGACAGGTAAGTGAGAGAGCGAGCCCAGGCTGGAGCAGGGGTCAGCAAAGTAAGTATCATTGGTGTCAGTGGGAGGAGTAGTGCCCCATCATTTGTGTCACTAATACCAACGATGGGGCACTATTCCTCCCCCCACTGACACCAACGATGGGGCACTATTCCTCCCCCCACTGACACCAACGATGGGGCACTATTCCTCCCCCCACTGACACCAACGATGGGGCACTATTCCTCCCCCCACTGACACCAACGATGGGGCACTATTCCTCCCCCAACTGACACCAACGATGGGGCACTATTCCTCCCCCCACTGACACCAACGATGTGGCACTATTCCTCCCCCCACTGACACCAACGATGGGGCACTATTCCTCCCCCCACTGACACCAACGATGTGGCACTATTCCTCCCCCCACTGACACCAACGATGGGGCACTATTCCTCCCCCCACTGACACCAACGATGGGGCAGTATTCCTCCCCCCACTGACACCAACGATGGGGCAGTATTCCTCCCCCCACTGACACCAACGATGGGGCAGTATTCCTCCCCCCACTGACACCAATGATGGGGCAGTATTCCTCCCCCCACTGACACCAACGATGGGGCACTATTCCTCCCCCCACTGACACCAACGATGGGGCACTATTCCTCCCCCCACTGACACCAACGATGGGGCACTATTCCTCCCCCCACTGACACCAACGATGGGGCACTATTCCTCCCCCCACTGACACCAACGATGGGGCACTATTCCTCCCCCCACTGACACCAACGATGGGACACTATTTCCCCCCCCCCCTGACCCCAATGATGGGGCACTATTCTCCCCTCCACCACACTGACATCAATGATGGGGCACTATTCCTCCCACTGACACCAATGATGGGGCACTATTCCTCCCACTGACACCAATGATGTGGCACTGTTCCTCCCACTGACACCAGTGATGGGGCACTACTCCCACTGACACCAGTGATGGGGCACTACTCCCACTGACACCAGTGATGGGGCACTACTCCCACTGACACCAGTGATGGGGCACTACTCCCCCCACTGACACCAGTGATGGGGCACTATTCCTCCCACTGACACCAATGATGGGGCACTACTCCCCCCACTGACACCAATGATGGGGCACTCTTCCCCCACTGACACCAATGATGGGGCACTACTCCCCCCACTGACACCAATGATGGGGCACTATTCCTCCCACTGACACCAATGATGGGGCACTACTCCTCCCACTGACACCAGTGATAGGGCACTACTCCCCCCACTGACACCAATGATGGGGCACTACTCCCCCCACTGACACCAATGATGGGGCACTACTCCTCCCACTGACACCAATGATGGGGCACTACTCCTCCCACTGACACCAATGATGGGGCACTACTGCTCCCACTGACACCAATGATGGGGCACTACTCCTCCCACTGACACCAATGATGGGGCACTATTCCTCCCACTGACACCAATGATGTGGCACTATTCCTCCCACTGACACCAGTGATGGGGCACTACTCCTCCCACTGACACCAGTGATGGGGCACTACTCCCCCCACTGACACCAATGATGGGGCACTACTCCTCCCACTGACACCAATGATGGGGCACTACTCCCCCCACTGACACCAATGATGGGGCACTACTCCTCCCACTGACACCAATGATGGGGCACTATTCCTCCCACTGACACCAATGATGGGGCACTATTCCTCCCACTGATACCAACGATGGGACACTATTCCTCCCACTGACACCAGTGATGGGGCACTACTCCTCCCACTGATACCAACGATGGGGCACTATGCATCCCACTGACATCAGTGATGGGGCACTACTCCTCCCACTGATACCAACGATGGGGCACTATGCATCCCACTGACATCAGTGATGGGGCACTATTCCTCCCACTGACACCAGTGATGGGGCACTATGCATCCCACTGACATCAGTGATGGGGCACTATTCCTCCCACTGACACCAGTGATGGGGCACTATTCATCCCACTGACACCAATGATGGGGCACTATTCCTCCCACTGATACCAACGATGGGGCACTATTCCTCCCACTGATACCAACAATGGGGCACTATTCATCCCACTGACATCAGTGATGGGGCACTACTCCTTCCACTGACACCAATGACATGGCACTACTCCTCCCACTGCAAAATTACAGTTATGAAGTAGCAATGAAAATAATTTTATGGTTGGGGGTCACCACAACATGAGGAACTGTATTAAGGGGTCGCGGCATTAGAAAGGTTGAGAACCACTGCTCTAGAGCCAACCCACTGCTACATCAGGGCTTAAGCAGGCCATACATGGGTGGAAATCCGAGCGTTTATTCGATTGAAAATTGAAAATATTGTTTGTTCTGTAATCCGATGGTGCCACCGATAATTTAGAAAATCAGCCGTTTTTCACGAATTTTCCAGCATGCCCAATAAACGAAATGGGGAGGAATCACGAATATCGGCCAGTGCCATTGTCCCACTAACAGAGCGAAAATTGGCCGATTATTCTTAGGTCCAATTTTCAAACGATTTTTCCCATGTATGGCCGGCCTAAGGGCTCTTGAGAGGAGTACTAAGCAGGGTGCTGTGATGTTTTCAGGAAGCTATGTACAGCAGCCTGCTGGCCCCTCCCACCAGCCATGATCTACCTACATTGCACTGGGAAGCATAGAGAGCCACTGGGACTAAAATAAGGCATGTAATCAAACTCTGATTTCGTTATTTAAACATTTCATTAATATATTAATGAGGGGATAAGATAAAACCAGGGAAGGCAAAATATGAGTGGTTAAACTTCAGCTTTAACCTCCTCCCGCCTGCCATATAGTACAATGATGGGCGCAAGGTGGTTATCTCGTTCTGGGAGGACGTCATATGACATCCTCCCATTCTAACCGCGCATGCGTGGCTCAGGGAGCTCGCAGCGTGGCGATCGGCGGTGCACTCTGTCCCTCGGACACAGCAGATCACAGATCAACAGAAAGAGCCGAAGATGTTGGCTCGGTCGTGTGATCAGCTGTGTCCAATCACAGCTGATCACATGTAAACAGGGAAATGCCAGTTATCTGCATTTCTCTCCTCACAAGCTGTCATGCTGACAGAGGAGAGCCAGTAATCGGCATTCCTCAGAGGGGACATGTACACAGATCATCAGAGCACTGATGATCAGTGTGCCCTGATGATCTGTGTAGCCCCAGCAGTGCCACCTGTCAGTATTTATCAGTGCCAGCTGTCAGTGCTCATCCATGCCACCTGCCAGTGCCCATCAGTGCCACATTTCAGTGCCTACCAGTGCACATCAATGCCACATATTAGTGCCCATCTGAGCTGCCTTTCAGTGTCACCCATCAATGCCAGTCAGTGCCACCTATCCGTGCTGCCAGCCAGTGCTGCCTATCAGTGTCGCCTATCAGTGTGCATCAGTGCTGCCTATCAGTGCTGCCTATCAGTGCCACCTAACAGAGCCAGTCAGTGCCTCCTATTAGTGCCGCCTATCAGTGCCATATATGAGTGCTGCCTTTCAGTGCCCATCAGTGATGCCTGTCAATGCCCATCAGTGCCACCTACCAGTGCCTCCTCATCAGTGCCACCTATCAGTGTCCATCAGTGCAGCCTATCAGTGCCCATCACTGCAGCCTCATTAGCGCACATCAGTGAAGGAGAAAAATCACTTATTTACAACATTTTATAACAAAAACTAAGAAAAAACTTTTTTTTTCAAAATTTTCAGTGGTTTTTTGTTTGTTAAAAAACCCAGAGGTGATAAAATACCACCAAAATAAAGCTCTATCTGTCACAATGATAAAAATGTCATATGGGTACAGTGTTGCATGACCGCGCAGTTGTCATTCAAAGTGTGACAGCGCTGAAAGCTGAAAATTGGCCTGGGCAGGAAGGGGGTATAAGTGCCCTGTAGGCTAGTGGTTAAAAACAGATTTGCACTATTCAGTAATGTGTTGTACAGGAATCCAGCATAGTCCATTCATCCATAACTTTATAACTAGGAAGCAGCATTCCCAATTTCACTCTTAGTGAGGAATCTGTTCATTTGTGGGTAGCCGAAACCTGCCAATAGACATACTAGAGCTGTCCAAAGGAACAATTGATTCTGAGCCAGTCATTTCTATATGTAAAGCTGGCCACATGTTTTATTTATTTATTTTATTTCAGGTACTTGTATATCACCGTCAATTTACACAGCACTTTACATATATATTGTACATTCGCATCAGTCCCTAACCCTCAAGGGGTGTACAATCTAAGGTCCCTAATTACATTCATACATACACATACTAGGGCCAATTTAGACAGGATCCAACTAATCTACCAGCATGTCTTTGAAGTGTGGGAGGAAACCAGAGTACCTGGAGGAAACCCATGCAGGCACAGGGAGAAACTCCAGGCAGGTGGTGCCGTGGTTGGGATTTGAACCAATGACCCTAGTACTGCCAGGTGAAAATGCTAACCATTTAGCCACTGTGCTGCCCATGTTATAATGTAATAGTCTTCTTCAGGCATGCAAACTGTGAGAGACCAAAGACCATCAGATTGATGCTGCATCCACTGAGGTAAGTATTAATTTTAAATTTAAAGATTAAAAAAAAACGAAAAAAAAAAACAATCCCACATTTTTCTACTAAGTCCTGAAAGATCACTTCAGGCTGGCTCTTTTGGAAAATATAGCTATGTAAAAAATTTAAAATAATTGCCTGTACTGCTTAAAATCCGGTAAGGCACAGTCTCATCCTACTCTGCACATGCTCAGTTGATTTCTATTCTGTGCCTAAAAACAGAGCCACTAGAGGTCGATCAGCTGACAGCTATCAGTTTTATTGGTGCTGAAGGAGAGCAACAGGAAGCTTAGGTAGGGAGAAAAGAAAAGCAGGAGAGGTGACTGGAAAAACTCTGCTGTCAGGGAGACACAAAAGATCTAAACTTATGAGGATGGTGTCTTATCTTGTCCCCCCCGATTCTTTGTCCTTTCTCCATCTTGTCAGCACTGTAAAGCTTCTGTCAGCCTTCCTTTCTAGCTGAGCCAAGAAATACAATCAAGGCTGGAAATGTGCACATTTTAATTACAGAACGTGTAATAATAGTTAATAGAATAGTTTTTGAGACTAATGCCTAGTACGCATGATGAAAAAAATCGGGAAACCGGCTGTCTGGTTTTTTTTTTTTTGTTGTTTTTTATACATGCTAGTCTCATATCAAAAACGAGAGGGTTTCTTTAGGTGCGAAAATACTTATACAACAGGATACAACTTCCTAAATACATAGGTACATTCCAGCGTGGAATCGGAAGTGATGTAATGTACATGTGACCCCTCTTCTATCCACACCTAGTGTGATATGCGTTCAGAGTGTTCAGGAGGTGTCAATCTTTATTAGAAGGTCGAATGATTTGAAAACTATGATTTTCGTGTTTGAGAACAATTTTAGTTTTAGACGATAATTATTTTTGTTGCCCTTTTTCTTCTTTCAATTCCGACCAGGCACAGTCTTGGTCACTCGATTTTTATATGTACGAATACTATACGAATGACACAAAAGTAGTTTGTTCTTTTATCTAACGAGGACATTTTTCAGTCATGTCCCTTCGATAACTTTCGTCTGAACTGTTATGCGCTGTTGGAAGCTGTGTACTGACGAATAGATTATCGAACGATCACTCTGAATGGGGTTATTTATGTCCAATTTTTTCCTAGTGTGTACTAGGCATGAGGAGAGGGGGAGAGTTCTTACTGAGCAAGTGACTGTTCTGGGCTTCAGCAAAATGGCGGCCTCCAGCAAGAAGAAACAGGATCAATGCTGGAGGCAATTTAAAGCACACTGATTTTGGCAGCATCATTATCAATGTGGAATGTACGTTCTTTTGTTAAAGAACATTAATTGTTATCAGTCTGTTATGGGTAACTCTAAGACAGTCAAAGGATCGGAGGTAGTAGGCATGCATTCGCTGGAAGTATTCTTTGGATATTTTCTGTATTCTCTGGTGCAAGCATACAATTGAAACTTTTTTTCCATTGAAACATGTTAATTATAATTAGTTGATCATAGTAAGCTGAAAATATTCTGACAACAAATATTCATAGCTAAATACAAATGTGAGTGATATATAGGGGGTCTATTTACCTATGAATTAATATATATCCTCCTGGGATCTCCCCATCCTGCTTCACTATACAACCACAGAATATAAAGAGGGTGACACCACCATTCACAGGTCATCAAATTACCTCCTGTATATCCATCTCAGTACCTCCCCCTCCTGCCCATGAGTTACTAGGGCTGGCACTTTCACTGGAAGCCTGATATCATCTCTCAGGGAGTGTGGCAACTTAGCATTATGACCGACTGCTGTTATTCTGGCAGAGATAAAAAAAGTAATTTTATGGTTGTCAATGAAATATGTACAGCGTGTTGTTGCATAACTGCCTAGAGTTTTTCTTTAAAGCAGACCTTGCCAAAAAAAAAAAATGTTTTCAGAACATCAATGTCCCTCTTTATTTGAAATGTACAATCTTACATTGTATAAAAACCTGTCGCCTTTCACTGCATTATGCTGATTACGACTTGGTGGCATACAGCCAGTCCCACACTGATAAAACAGTCTGCTGTACACTGGTAATGTCATGTGCAATAAACGTCCTCTCTATTTTTGTCTGAAGGACATTTCATAAGGCTTGAAGCCCAACTTCGGAAAACTTTAAGATGATCCCTTGCAGTGGAGCTGTGCCTGCACTGCAAGGGTTAACTGTTTGGTTTCTTTAGGGGACAGGAGAAGCTCTTTTAATTACCTGATCTTCCGCTCCCCCCCTCTTCTCCCCTGCGCTTGGTCGGTGGACCTCACATCCAATGTAGGGCTTTGACCCTGCATTAGTCTTGATAAAGTCAGGACCTTGGACTGTGGGGGAGAAGACATGGCAGGGACTGATCTAGCAGTGCAGAGGAATGGAGGATCAGGTAAGTAAATCTTCCTTTCTATGTCCCCTAGACCTAAATGAGGCACTAACCCTTGAGTGCAGGTGCAAGGGGTAATTTTAAAGTCTTCTGGAGCTGGGCTTTTAAAAGGAGTGATGGAAAGATGAGATCAGTCTAAGGCTTGATCTACATGGGTGGCTTTTTATTTTTTGCTACTGAGAGATTTTCTCCACTGTCTGTGGAACAAAGGAATCCAGAAACATTCGGGTTATACTGCCAATTGCAGGAGGTGGGGAACACTAGCATGGAGAAAAGTTTTAAGCCAGCCACTATATAACCCCTTCTCTACACAGCATGCCCTAGTTTTTCATTAGTGCTTTTGCCTTTGGTGGTGGCATCTATCTCCTGGTCTGGAGAGTCAGGTTGATCCTCTGAAGCCTTCCCTTGGTTGTGGCAGTTTCCCTTTCTTGCTAGGGTTCTCCCTATCTTGAGGTCCAGGTTTTGGTCCTTCAGGAACCTCTGTGTTCCAGTGGGTTTAAAATATCCTTTTTTTGGTGGCTGTTGCCAACCCCTCAGTTGGATTCCTTTTGAATGGTTTGACTATTTGCAAATTCCTGTGTCCCTAAATGGATGATGGAGAAAATAAGATTTTTGTACTTGCCATAAAATGTTTCCTTTAAGTCCATTTAAGGGCACAGATCCCACCCCTCTGTGTGATTTTTGGATGGCCCTTTGCATGCTCTTCAAGAAAACAAAGCATGCTGGGCACAGGAGGAGTTATGCAAGGGACTGGCTTACAACTCTTCTGTTTGCAAGTGTCCCAATTACTGATGAGCTAAGATATGGGCCAAACTCCTTTTATCCCAAACTCATTGTCAGCTGTCAAATGATAGCAGGCTGCTGACCCAATCAACTGCAGCTGGAAATTCCCCACCCCGCATCTGCACATAAAGAGGTGGAAATGCTGGCTGATGTCATTATCCCAATATGGCCACATGGCCATATTGGGGCAATACCATTGATCACATATAGCTATCAATGATGTCACCAGCAGTCCTGCCCCCCTTTGTTACATGCGGCTGCAGGACAGGGAATTCCCCAGCAACAGCTGATTGGACCGGCAGCCTGCTATCATGTTACAGCTTCCCACAGGTTCATAACGACCGGCCTGACCCTCAGCTCATCACTAGTTGAACACTGGCAAACAGAAGAGTTGTACTGCACCCCCCTGTATAACTCCTATACCCAGCATGCCTCAGTTGTTACATAGTTAGTCTGGCTGAAAAAAGACAAAATTCCATCCTGTTCAACCATTAAAAAAAAAAAAAGTTATAATCCTATACCCACAGTTGATCCAGAGGAAGGCAAAAGAACATGGCAAAGCATGATCCAATTTGCTCCTGCAGGGAAAATATTCCTTCCTGATCCCCCGAGAGGAAATCGGATATTCCCTGGATCAACGTTACCTATAAATGTTAGTATCCAGTTATATTCTGTGTATCCAAGAAAGAATCCAGGACTTTTTTTAAAGCAATACACAGAGCTGGCCAGAACTAACTCTTGAGGGAGTCTATTCCACATTCTCACAGCTCTTACTGTGAAGAAACCTTTCTGTGTTTGGAGATTAAATTTCTTTTCCTCCAGACTTAAAGAGTGCCCCCTTGTCCTTTGTGATGACCTCAGGGTGAATAGCTCTACACCGAGTTCACTATATGAACCACTGATGTATTTATACATGGTGATCATATCCCCCCTTATGTATTATACATGGAGATCATATCCCCCCTTATGTATTATACATGGGGATCATATCCCCCCTTATGTATGATACATGGTGATCATATCCCCCCTTATGTATTATACATGGAGATCATATCCCCCCCCTTATGTATTATACATGGAGATCATATCCCCCCCTTATGTATTATACATGGAGATCATATCCCCCCCCTTATGTATTATACATGGTGATCATATCCCCCCTTATGTATTATACATGGTGATCATATCCCCCCTTATGTATTATACATGGAGATCGTATCCCCCCCTTATGTATTATACATGGAGATCGTATCCCCCCCTTATATATTATACATGGAGATCATATCCCCCTTATGTATTATACATGGAGATCATATCCCCCCTTATGTATTATACATGGAGATCATATCCCCCCTTATGTATTATACATGGAGATCATATCCCCCCTTATGTATTATACATGGTGATAATATCACCCCTTATGTAATTTACATGGAGATCATATCCCCCCCCTTATGTATTATACATGGAGATCATATCCCCCCTTGTGTATTATACATGGAGATCATACCCCCCTTATGTATTATACATGGAGACCATATCCCCCTTATGTATTATACATGGAGATCATATCCCCCTTATGTATTATACATGGAGATCATATCCCCCCTTATGTATTATACATGGAGATCATATCCCCCTTATGTATTATACATGGAGATCATATCCCCCTTATGTATTATACATGGAGATCATATCCCCCCTTATATATTATTCATCGAGATCATATCCCCCCTTATGTATTATACATGGAGATCATATCCCCCCTTATGTATTATACATGGAGATCATATCCCCCCTTCTGTATTATACATGGTGATCATATCCCCCCTTATGTATTATACATGGAGATCATATCCCCCCTTATGTATTATACATGGAGATCATATCCCCCCTTATGTATTATACATGGAGATCATATCCCCCCTTATGTATTATACATGGAGATCATATCCCCCCTTATGTATTATACATGGAGATCATATCCCCCCTTATGTATTATACATGGAGATCATATTCCCCTTATGTATTATACATGGAGATCATATCCCCCCCTTATGTATTATACATGGAGATCATATCCCCCCTTATGTATTATACATGGAGATCATATCCCCCCCCCCTTATGTATTATACATGGAGATCATATCCCCCCTTATGTATTATACATGGTGATAATATCACCCCTTATGTAACTTACATGGAGATCATATCCCCCCCTTATGTATTATACATGGAGATCATATCCCCCCTTGTGTATTATACATGGAGATCATACCCCCCTTATGTATTATACATGGAGACCATATCCCCCTTATGTATTATACATGGAGATCATATCCCCCCTTATGTATTATACATGGAGATCATACCCCCCTTATGTATTATACATGGAGATCATATCCCCCCTTATGTATTATACATGGTGATCATATCCCCCTTATGTATTATACATGGAGATCATATCCCCCCTTATGTATTATACATGGAGATCATATCCCCCTTATGTATTATACATGGAGATCATATCCCCCTTATGTATTATACATGGAGATCATATCCCCCCTTATGTATTATACATGGAGATCATATCCCCCCTTATATATTATTCATGGAGATCATATCCCCCCTTATGTATTATACATGGAGATCATATCCCCCCTTATGTATTATACATGGAGATCATATCCCCCCTTCTGTATTATACATGGTGATCATATCCCCCCTTATGTATTATACATGGAGATCATATCCCCCTTATGTATTATACATGGCGATCATATCCCCCCTTATGTATTATACATGGAGATCATATCCCCCCTTATGTATTATACATGGTGATCATATCCCCCCTTATGTATTATACATGGAGATCATATTCCCCCTTATGTATTATACATGGAGATCATATCCCCCCTTAATATCCTCTTCTCAAGAGAGAAGAAATTCACTTCCTCTAATCTTTCCTCATAACTGAGCTCCTCCATGCCTCCACAGCCAGTCAAAAAACACAAGGGGGGGAGTTTACGGTTCATATATAACTTTAGTTCACCATTAGTCCCAACCTTTTGTAAGCGGCAGTATAACCTGGTTGTTTCTGAATTCCTGTGTCCCTCAATGGAGTTGAAGGAAAAGATGTGACGGTAAGTACAAAAATCTTATTTTTTTACGATGATCTGAAAATGATACTGTTGCCGTATATTGTGACATTTCTGGGATTTATTAATGCAAATGTGTAAAGTTACTGACGGGTCCCCCTTTAAATTTCTCGGTAGCATTATATTGAATCCCCATTGTTTCATAGCCCTGAGGCTTCTCAGACATGCCAGCTCCAGAATACACACTTCCACAGGCAATGCATGAAATTTATAGAAATGAGACATTGTCTACAAATAGTGTACATTTAACACGGTCAAGGGACAAGGTCTTCTTTAAAACCTTCAAATTGTCTTTGTCAGAGTTAACAAGGCTGCCGCTTTAACCCTTTTGTTCCTGTAATGTCTTAAGTTCTTTTCCTCTTCCAGGCTATAACTTTTTGCTTAATTTGAGAAAAAGTTTGCAACCTCCATATTCCTCCCGAATCTGTCTCTTATTTTGTTCTGTTTTCTGTCCTTCCGTCTGTTTTTTTTTTGGTTTGTCCGTAATTTCCCGGCTTTCTTACGTCCTGTAACTTTCCAGAGCTGTTGTGTACTGGTGTGCAGCGCTTCTCGTACACCCGCACCGGCAGCTTCAGCTCCACCCTCAGCGACTCCCGTCCCAACTCCCCTTTCAGACATCACACGATCCTTCATGTCAAAGGTAAGGGGACCGGTCACGCCAACGCCGGTAGCGTTATTGGCTTCTCCAGGTGGGAAACCAATAAGTTGGCTGTCCAGTGTCTGAGCTCGGAGGCCGCTCTCTTGCTGCACGCTTCACGGTGGCCGCACCGCTTGTCATGACCGCCTTTTGTGTGTTTGATCAACAGCATGCTTAAGGGGCCATTCCACCTAAATGTGGGATTTCAGTAATCGGTGGTGTTTGATGGGCCGAGCAACCTGCTGGCTTTTTATATCTCTTTCAAACTCTGAGAAATCCTGATTATGGTTCCAGGCTCTATTCCCGCCCATCTGTGTTCTAGCTCCTCCCATTACATTGTCCATAATGTAAAATTAATAAAGAATCCAGTGGCGAGAGTGGGAACCCCTCACAATAGATACAGCAGGTGGGCGGAGCTGGGAACTTCCAAGAGATATATGAAACTGTTAGGGGGCTGAACTCTCTAACATCTATTAAATGCTGAAATGTCAGATTAAAGGTGGAATGACCCTATAATGGAGATGTGTAAATTACAAATGAATTTAAAGGGCCAGTAATCCTAAAATACAAATTACCGTCCTGTAAAGAAAAAAAAGTATATGCTGTAAAATTTTCTTCATTGTACTTCATACAAAGCTAAAGGAAGTCTAATGTCCTCTCCTATAGGCTGAAAGCATGCAGCTGCTGCCCATCCCCCCTCCTTAAAGGCATAGTCCACTTTTTGAACCATGTTTCATGTTAATGTTACACCCATATTTAGGATTTACCGTACCTAAACTGCAGGGGGCAGCGCTCTGCTTTCTTTTAAATGTAGTGCAATGTCATCCAGGCCGGAGATTGGTTAAAAACTTTGCCTACAAATCTTATCTTCCACTGCGGCAGATGGGACTTGTAAGCCCGATTTACATGGGCAACCGTGGGGAATTAAAAGTAGGCTGTTGAGCTGCAGTTTTACCCCTCACTTTCCAACTGACCACCAAGCTGCAGGTTAACACGGCCAAAGACCATGTTAGTACAGACTGTCACAATTGCTACATAGTAAAAACAAAATGGTCTTCATTGGATAATAAAAAAAGGCATTCAGAAGGTAACAGTATGCCTACCAGCTGTTGCTCTACTAATATTTGAAAAGCAATCCACCACAGATTGCTTTTCATAGGGGCAGTAAAGAGCGCTGCTTGTGTAAATGAGCCTGTAAAGAGCCTGATCATGGTTGCAATGCTCTGCAGGCCTGAAGGCGAAACTAATAAACGCACATTTTTTTACTCTATCTATGTGGGTGTATTTATTAAGGGTGCATTTGTGTGGTGCATTGACACATGTTATGTCACCTCAATAACAAATGTACTAAAAGCAGTCTTTTCATAAGACTTCTGCTACAATGCACAATGGGGTGTTGCAATACATTGCCTTAGTGTGTTGGGGTGCTATGTAAAATGAATGGCACCATTATGTGTCAACACATGAAACATACCTTGCAGTAACATGGGCGTTGCCGCAATGCATAGACGGAAATTACACTTAATTTTCAGGTAGGCTACACCTTTAATAGACATGAACATGTGTGAATAGACAATTCCAATGTACACATCAATAGAACTTCTGCTTATGTCCACATTTCAGTCTGCCATCAGTTCCCTATTAGATTACAGAATCTGCCTGCAGTGTCCTTTAATACTGAACAGGGAACACAAAGTCACCTGTGTGCTGGAAATTCTATTCTGATCAATTCTCCAGCCCTAGAAATGATTTTGCCATTTTGAATTACCGGTCCTTAATTCATAGATCACATTCATTCTTCACATACTGATGTGGGATGTGAGATCACCGCTCTGGTCACACAGATATGGTTGTTGGTTTGCACATTTCTGCACAATGCGCTGTGGCTTACTGTGTATTTAAGAATAGAGCCGTTTATCTTTTATGGTGAGCTGGACGTCTTTCGGCGTTCAGTAGATATTTTGTAATAAACTTTGCAGTTTGAAGCCCTGGAACACTTTCCACAAATGTCTACTAATATCCTGTGAAAATGAGATTTCGGTTGTCGTTTGGAGTGTGTGCTTTCATCTTATTCTGAATGATTGTTGATGTTGTCGGAAGAATTATATTTACTGGCAATATAAAGTATTTATAATAATTTAAGATATTGACATAATGTAATACACACACACACGTTCATATTTAAATTATTTTTTATCATTTAAATATTAAATATATTTATTATTAATAATTCAATTTATAATTTATGAATAACTATATTTCCTATCACTAAATAGTAATTATGATCATTTCTAAACAATGTAAAAAAAATAAGGAAAATAGGAAAATAAAAAAAACTATATATATATATATATATATATATATATATATATATATATATATATATATATATATATAAAAATATTTTATATACCTATAATTAAAAATTATAATATTATTTAATATATAATATATTTATTTTATAATATTATTTTAATATTAAATTAAAATATTATTTTAATATATCATTTATGTAGTTATATTTGCTGTCGCTATATACATCTAAAGACAGTAGTGGGTGATTGTATCTCTACTAGTTCAGATGAGTTGCTATATGTCACACTGTGCCTTTTGATTCAGTCAGTCTACCTTCACCTACACTATATAGTCAAGAGTTTGTTGGCAACTGACCATCATTTATCTCTATGGCCAAAAGTACTGTATGTTGACTCCCCTCCAAATGATTGAGCTCAGTACCTTTGTTTCCAGTGAAGGATTTCTCCTAATACTATAGTATGCAAAGACATTTTAGACAATTGTGCTCTTCCAACCTTGTGGGAGCCGTTTGGGTAAGGTCCTTTATTGTTCTGCTCCAAAATAACATGGTTTGCCCAGTTTGGTTGGAGGAACTCAAGTGACCTGCCTAGAGCCCTGACCTCAACCCTACTGAAAACATTTGGGATGAATTGGAATGCTGATTATGAAGTGAAGTCTTCTCATCCAACATTTAATACCTCACCTCAAAAATGGGTACAAATTCCCACAGACACCTTCCCTTTGTAGAAAGCCTTCCCAGAAGAGTGGAGGATGTTATAGCCACAAAGGGGGGGGGGGGGGGTAACTGCTTATTAATGGCCTTGGCTTTGGAATGTCCAACAAGCTTATATCGGTGTGATGGCCAGCTGTCCACAAACATGTTACCATATAGCTTACCTTAATATAAAACAAAGCTAGATTAGTATTTTTGTTGTATATATGATTTTTATTTGTAGCCCTCTTTTTTTTAGCTCTGTAATACTCTTCAGTCCATAATATAATTTCTCTAAACACATTTATTTCTCTGATATTTAAAAAACCTAGTTAATAATAAATTATATAATTTTACATTTGTCATCGGTGTCTGCTAGATAGCCAGTTCTGTAAATGGTCAGTTATGTATTTCAATAAATGTAATTTGCTATGAAATAGTTTGTGGTTTGGAGTTCACTGCTTTGGAGTGGATCGGAAAGTTGACCAGCTTTGAGCATTTTTAACAGAAAGACAAAATGTGGTGAGAGAACATACATTTTTCTATATGCTTCTCATTGTGATCAGTACAAGGGTTTGTAGCCTTCATTATTCTTGAGCTCAGGGTAAAGAGCATTGGTTGTCAACTTACAAGGAGCAGGACATCACCAAAGGGCTGCACATAAGGTTAAGTATATATAATGCCAGAAACCAAAGACACACTAGAGGAAATGATGGTCAGAGATTAGGGACATTCTAAGGGTAAGCTTGGAGAGTAAAGACTTGCAGCAGAATTTAGGGAGTGAATAGGGACATGGTACATGAGGCTAGTAGAGATCATTGCTATTGATATTGGCTTTACAAAATAAATGTTTTATGTACTATTAGAGAAGAACATCAGTCCTGTTTTAAAAATGGGCAGGCTTTGGACTCCATCTTGGATGGGAGACCTGGCCTTGAGTTCCTGAAGGGGTGAAGGACCAGGCCAAGTTGATGTAATTCTCGCTTACCAGAAACATACCCAAATCCACTGCTTTGCTCAAGACTCACCCCTCATGTACATGGGCAACCTGGGTCCCAGCCACTGTAGTTCATCTCCACTACCCATCAAAAATACCCAAAAATGTATCAGCAGCACTTCACACTTAGCTCATCTTGCTGTATTTATTGGTTCTCAAGAAAATGACTGCATGGAGCAGTCTTTCCACTTGGGAACCAACCTTCCTTGACGTGTTTCATCACTCCTAGCTTGCTCACCAGGATAGGGGATATCCTTGTGAGCAAGCCAGGAGTGATGAACCGTATCAAGGAAGGTTGGTTCCCAGGCGGAGTAATTGATATATGTAGTCCTTTTATTGATGGCTACACTTGCTGTATTTATTAGTTATCAGCAAATTGACTTCATACAGCAATGTCTCCACCTGGGAAGCAACATTTGTTGACTTGTTTCACCACTCCTGGCTTGCGCACTAGGATAGGGGATATCCTTGTAAGCAAGCAGGAGTGATGAAACGCGTCAAGGAAGGTTGGTTCCCAGGTGGAGACATTACCTGTATGCAGTCATTTTATTGATAGCTCTTCTTACCGTATTTATTTATCAACAAAGTAACTGCATACAGCAATGTCTTCACCTGGGAACCAACCTTCATTGATGCATTTCACCACTTCTGACTTACTTACAAGGATAGGAGATATACTTTTGAGTAAGCCAGGAGTGGTGAAACATGTCAGGGATGGTTGGTTCCCAAGTGGAGACATTGCTGTATGCAGTCATTTTATTGATAGCTCTTCTTACCGTATTTATTTATCAACAAAATGACTTCATACAGCAATGTCTCCACCTGGGAACCAACCATCCCTGATGTGTTTCACCACTTCTGACTTACAAGGATAGGAGATATATTTGTGAGTAAGCCAGGAGTGGTGAAACACATCAGGGATGGTTGGTTCTCAGGTGGAGACATTGCTGTATGCAGTCATTTTGTTGATCGCTCCTCTTACCATATTTATTTATCAACAAAATAACTGCATACCCTGCAAAATACCATGTCTCCACCTGGGAACCAACCTTCATTGATGCATTTCACCACTTCTCACTTACAAGGATAGGAGATATACTTTTGAGTAAGCCAGGAGTGGTGAAACACGTCAGGGATGGTTGGTTCCAAGGTGGAGACATTGCTGTGTGCAGTCATTTTATTGATAGCTCTTCTTACCGTATTTATTTATCAACAAAATGACTGCATAAGCAATGTCTCCACCTGGGAACCAACCATCCCTGACGTGTTTCACCACTTCTGACTTACAAGGATAAGAGATATATTTGTGAGTAAGCCAGGAGTGGTGAAACACATCAGGGATGGTTGGCTCTTAGGTGGAGACATTGCAGCATGCAGTAATTTTGTTGATTACAAACAAATACAGCAAAAGGCACTAAGATTGGGGTGCAGCTGATACATTTTTTTTTTATAATTCTCACCTAGGCAAGAATTGTGGAAGTGGCAGCAAGTACCTGTCACAAAAATGCAGCAGCTCCCAGGGAAAAAACACACCAATATTGTTAGAGTGAGGAGGAGAACCTTCACTTTTAAATGAAGGTCTGCTTTAAAAACTGTTGGGGTCTAAGAGCCACGCACCAAGCACTGAAGGGCCACAGGTTGGGCACCAAAGAATAGACCCTTCAAAAAACCCCTAATGGCTCATTTACAGTATTATGTTACAGTACCATGCAGTAAAACACACATTTTTCTGCCTCTTACCTCAACACACAAAAAAATCATGGGTGTGTTGTGGTACACCGGATTGTCCAGAATCGCGTAGGCGCAGTTTCTCGTGGATTGCGGTGCATTTTGACAATATGTTTAGAATCAATGGCCTTAACACAACACATACACGTAATAAAATGTCCGTCAAATTTAATGTGGACTCTGTGAGTGCACCACTAGATGATTTCCAGCAATGATGTGTTTGTAATAGCACAGCTATGTCCTAATCTGATTGATAGAAAGATTGCTCTGGATAGATCAGAACTTAGAGGAGATGTTCAAACACATGCTGGAATATTTAGGAACCAGTATTAAAATGTATCCAAAGCCGAAACTGTTTTTTCTAGTATTGAATACAGTGGCAAGGTGTCAGAACTCCTGTCAGGTTTTCATTGCCCGGTAATTCTTTAAGTAGTGAGGAGCGCTGGATTGCTTGATTGAGTATTTAAAGGGTTAAAAGCTTTTGTATTGGAGTCATCTGGAAGCTATATTTGCCTGTAGATGGACCTTAGATTAATATTGGATAAGGAATAGAAGTGTACTCCACGTATAACAGTCCAGAATGATATTTTATTTAGGATTGCCAAGCAAAACCAACGCTTTTTGTGGGTTATGAAAGATCAACGCGTTTCAGTGGGTTGTGAAAGACCCCTTCTACAAGGCTAGAAAGGGTCAAAAGTCTGAAATCTTGACCAGACAATAGTATCAAAAACATGGTGTAATTTAATGCTGATATGTCCATTGGAAGCCTTGTGTCTTGCTTAACCCCCTTCCAGCTGCCCTTTATGTGGGTGTCCATGCTGGAAGGTAGAGATGGCATCTCAATGAAGGCTGGGATTGGCTCCCACAGCAGTCACATGATTGGGAGCCCTTCGGCTGGCTTCTAATCACAGAGTCCAAAAGCTGTCAGTGAACTGGGAGTGCATTCTCATCACACAACCCTGGACCTGCATGGAGGTATATGTACAGCGGGTGAGCATTAAGGCTCCTCCACCCTGCTGCCACATATATGTGCTATGGTGGTGAGAAAAAGCTTGTCTGTGAACTAAACTGAGACACAGGGCTCCCAATGGAGCTAATATGAATAAAACAGCATTTTATTTGTTACTCTTGTCTTCTCCAAATGAAGATTTTTTTCAGTCCTGAAGGAGGACTTTCATAACTCCTGAAACCTATTGGATTTTCCTCAGCTATCTTAAATAAATATCATTATGGACTTTTTCACTTAAAGTGGTTGTAAACCCTTACATATTCCCAGTGAGTGACTGATCTCAGGTGATACACAAATGGAACAAATTCTCCTACATAAGTTGTACCTGTTTATCTACATCTATATTTTTCTCCTACATTCATTCAATGTGCAGAATTTATACAGGATCTCTTAGCTCTGAAAAGCAGAGGGTGGGAAGCTGAATTTACATCAGTGAGGAGAGCTGATTGGAGGGGAGGGAGACACCCCCTTCACACAGCACACAGGGACAGAGCTGAAGCTTTCAATCACAGGCTGTGCCCTCCCTGTCACCATTTTTCTCTTGGTGTCAAGAAAACTCATAAGAAGTGACTCATGCTTATAGCAGTGGGACGAGGCAGCAAACAGAAATGACACTTAGTGCTCTGGATTGAGACAAGTACATACTATAGAGGGATATGCTTTGTTCATATTTCATGTCTGAGGTTTACTAGCGCTTTGTGCTTCTATTTTATTCCTGTATTTAAGTTTTTGTTGCGGCCCACCATTGATATGTACAACCTCGGTAGGAAAGTTCTGTAGTGGGAATGACTGTGTGATATACATTAGCCCCCTACTGACACAATCAAACCAGTTTTCCACTATGCCCAGGATGCCATGATGGTGCTGATTGGGTCGCTTGTCTTTCCATTGATAACTGACCCTTCATATTTCTATGGAGTCACTTGTGTTCTGACTGTCCTCCTTGCTGGATTAAAGTTTGGTTTCTTGTTTGATCTCTGTATCATTATGTTACGATTTCTTTTCAATCTGCCGCTTATGTTCTGCTCTCTCTTTTTTATTTCTTTTCATTTTTTTTTATTCTACATTTTTCCATTGGAGGCACTGAGCCCAACAGCGGCAGGAATTCCCCTCTCCCCTATCGGCCAGACAGCCGCCCACTAACGCCTACATACGCTCAGGCCCCCAAACATTTCCATATTCCAGGTAGGAGGTTGTGCTGTGTCTGTCTGCGTCCTGTCCGAGTGTAGACTGTAGGAGAATCCGTCTGTTTCTGTGTTCATTGTCTTGTTTGCTGGGGAGCCATGCTGTGTGTCTGGGGGTTCCGCTCTAGGGCAAACACAATTGCTTTAAGCTGTAGAATGCCCAGGCAATGGTTGGTTGGTTGGTTGGTTGGTTGGTTGGTTGGAGATCCCACAGGTAATCTGATCTGTAAAGCCAACATTTACAGGACATACCTACTTACAGATGGCATTCATGGCTTTCTACAGGTTTAAAGCATAACTCCACCTTGAACTGGAAATTTAATTAGCAGGATCAAGTGCTGATTAGTACTGAAAAATATCTCAGCCCCCAATTCTTTCAGTGCCAAGGTCCATCACTGTCCTTCCTCCTACACCGAAATATTATAAATGCATTAGTCTGCCTCTACACTCTAAATTTTCCTGTCTGAATGAATAGGAAAATATTGAAAACAAAACTCTGGCCAAAAAATAACAAGGTAAAAACGAATAGTCCTCAGTCTGATGGCAGGCACTGGGGGGGGGGGGAGACTGAGGAAATGCTTTCTCCTGCCTGCAGCAGACTGGTGACCTCATCTCAGCCTAGGCAAAGTCGCTGACTGGAGCTCGTGGACACCTTTTTGTTGAAGATCCATTATAATGTCAGAAGACTTAGTCTTCTGACATTATATGATTATGTGATGTCAAATTGGGCAGTGTGGCACTGCAAAGCAGGAGGCGGATCCTATGCACATAACAAGATATGCATCACATCTACATGCACATGTACATACTGTATATAATCACAATTATAGAGTCAAATATTTAAAGGTTTTGCATTGTTTACATCGTTTCCGTCAAGTTAATATGAAAAGAATCAGTGAAAAGACTATATAATCCCTCAAGTGGGCAGAGACAGTGTTGTGTGTTCAGAGAGCCATAGAAATGGGTGCAGCAAAGAGGACGTTCGTGGATATGTTCCTTGCACAGCTGTGGAGGTGATTAGCTCCATCCTGTTATTAATGCAGACAAAGTGATGCCTGGTGCGTCTTACTGTATGCCCACCCATCACATGGCAGTATTCTCTATAAACTGAACAGACTGCAATAGAGATTGTGTTGATTCTTCTCTACTACAACGCATCACTGGCTTTAGGTGTTGTTTCCATTTCAAATGCTTGGTTAGTAGGGAATGTCAGCTTATGGGACCATTGGTAATCCATTCCACTCCTAAACACCCTCTACTCCCTGGTCCTCCGGTTGTTGGCATCCCTGCTTCACAAACAAATGTCACAAGAATAATGGACAAACTGATGACGTCACCAATGTTTAAAAGCTATTAAATAAAGCACAACATCCCTTTTGTCACCAACTCCAACGCGTTTCGTCCAAAGTATAGGCTTGACCTCTGGAAAATACCAGACTATTCCTGACAGGCTATTCAGCACTGTGTTATTTTAACTGGCAATTGCGCAGTCATGCAATGCTGTACCCAAACAAAATTTATGGGGGTTTTTTCCTCACCAGTAGAGTTCTCTTTTGGTGGTATTTGATCACCTCTGGGTTTTTTATGTTTTATGATATAAACGAAAAAAAGACCAAAAACTTTGAAAAAAAACCCCAAAACATTATTTTTTACTTTCTGTTATAAAGTATATCCAATAAAAATAAATAAAATGTATTCATAAATGGTGGCCAAAATATATTCTGCTACATGTCTTTGGTTTAAAAAAAAAATCCCAAAAAGTGTATATTGATTGGTTTATCTACAAACAATGGGATATATACTGGAATTTGTATTTATTTATTTAATACTACTAATGGTGATGATCAGTGACCTATAACAGAACTGCGGCGGGCAATCTGATGCTGGGGGGAACTGACTGCCACTGACTTCACCAGTGACATTAATACAGTGAACAGTGGGAATAAAATGCACTGTGTACTAATAACACTGGATTGCAAGGGGTTAACATCTAGGGCAATCAAGGGGTTACCTGTGTGCCTAACTATGTGTAATATGTGCTGCTTTTACTAGGGATTTTGTTGTTTTTTTTTCCCTGTTAAGCAGGAAATGAAAAAAACAACAAGATTCCCTGTTAGTGGACACAGCTCTGTATTGTTTACAATGACAGAGCTGTGTTAGGTGTCAATCACCGGGTCCCGGCAGTGCGTCATTGGCTGGGACCCAGTGATCGGCATATGATATAATGAATCAGAGCACAGCCGGACCGGCAGGTGCGCACGCACATATCCCCTGTCCGAGCGCTCAGATCACATACTAGGTACGTGATCCATCGCATGGAGGCTGATTTTCCACTGTATATGTGAGTTGTACAGTAGGCAAGTGGTACATTTTTTTATACATTATCAGACAGGATTTATATAGCACCGACAGTTTGTGCATCACATTGCAATCTAAAGGATGACAGTTACAATACAATCAAATAAAAGGGGGTTAAAGAGGGCCCTGCTCTGGGTGAAACACGTGTCATCAGCAGTGTGTGGCCCATTTATTCTTGGGAAATGTCAGTGTTTTATCAGTGGCATTTTTGGCATGATAGAATTATGTTTTAATAGAATAAATGTTCTTCTTTTTATTTGGGATAAGAGTTAGATTAAAGAATATCTCTAGGTGTAGTCTTGGCTTCAGAGATTAGGTTGGGGTTAATGTCTATTTCTGTGGGTTGGGGTTAGAGTCAGGATAAAGAATGCATGTGGCAAATGGAGTACATGAATAGGGGGTGCTAGGACTCCTAATGTCCAAAATTGTGAGTGACCATCTTATTTATTAGTCACTTGGTTTAGGCCGCTCCTATTATTATTATTATTATATAGGATTTATATAGCTCCAACAGTTTGTACAGTACTTTACAAAAGAAAGGGAGACCGTACAGTTACAACACAATTAAATAGGGTTAGGCTCATGAGAGCTTACAATCTGAAAGGGTGGGAGAAGTGATACAAAAGATAATAACTGGGGATGAGTTGATGGGGAAAGAAAAAGTTCAGTTTTAGATGGAGATGGGATAGGCTTCCCTGGACAGATGAGTTTTCATGAATCACATAAAGGTGAGCAGATTAGGGGATAGCCGGGCAGGTTGGGGTAGGGAGGTCCAGAGGATGGAAGAGGCTCTGGAGAAGTCCTGGATGTGAGCATGAGAGGTGAGGACAAGGGAGCTAGAGAGCAGGGGGTCTTCGGATGGGCAAAGAGGGTGGCTTGGGTGATATTTTGAGATGAGGTTAGTGATGTAGCTTTGGCCAGAGTTGTGGATGGCTTTGTATGTTGTGGTAAGTATTTGAGTTTTATTTGTTGGGTGAGAATAAGCCAATGAAAGGAATGGCAGAGAGGGGTGGTGAACACTGAGCAACTGATAAGGTGGATGCGTCTGGCATCAGCATTCATGATAAACTGAAGGGGAGGGGCGCTAGTCTATGGAGAGGTAGGCCAACAAGGAGAGTTGCAATAGTCAAAGGGGAGAGATAACAAGGGAGTGAATTCACAGTTTGGTCATTAGTTAGAAAGGGGCATGCTTTGGAAATGTTTCTGCGGTGAAGTTGGCAAGATTTGAACAGTGATTAGATGTGCAGCCCGAAGCAAAGTTCAGAGTCCAGAATTATACCAAGCACACTGGCATGAGTGGAGGGACTGATAGTTGTGCTATTGATCTTGATGGAAAAGTTGAATGAGGGGATATGGGATAAAAGCACCCCCAAACAGATGAGGGTGCAAAGATGTCACATCATTGGTAATAGAGTCCAGAAGGATAGTTTATTGAGTGATCAATAATTGAAATGAGTCAACATGTTTTGGGGGGGTTCACACGCACCGTTCTTCTTTTAAATCACCGTGTCCCGGCAGTCCGTCATTGGCTGGGACCCAGTGATTGGCATATGCTGCAATAAATCAGAGCACAGCTGGGCCAGCAGGCACACACGCACATACCCCCTGCCCGAGCGCACCAATCACATACTAGGTACGTGATCCATCGCAGGGAGGCCGCTTTGCCGCTGTATATTTAAGTTATACAGTAGGCAAATGGTACATTTTTTTTATACATTATTAGACAGAATTTATATAGCACCGAGAGTTTGTGCAGCGCTTTGGAGGGACTGATAGTTGTGCTATTGATCTTGATGGAAAAGTCAAATGAGGGGATATGGGATAAAAGCACCCCCAAACAGATGAGGGTGCAAGGATGTCATATCATTGGTAATTGAGTCCAGAAGGCTAGTTTATTGAATGATCAATAATTTAAATAAGTCAATGTGTTTTGGGGCGTTCACACACACCGTTCTTCCCTTAAATCAGAAGTAAACTGCCCCCCCCAAAAAAAGAAAATGGGTCCCCTGAAGGTCTAAGCCATAATGTGCTAGTATGCACCGCATACTATCACATTATGACACACTTGCACATGGAGCCCACCAGCGCAGCACTGTCTTTGATCCCCCAGCTCTTCCATCTTCACCCGGTCTTCCTTCTGGGTTTGTGGGCTCCACGATGACGTCACTCTCGCGCATGCATTCTGGAGCCCTGGCCACGGCACTGCGCTCTGCATTCAACAGCATACAGTGTGCCCTGAACAAGTGCAGTGTCGTTATAGGCTATTGCCGATGTGAATATCTCCTAAACAGTTCACATTTAGGAGATATTCATTGTACCTACAAGTTATCCTGATTGTAAGCATTCCTGTAGGGACAAGTGAAGAGAAGGGACTTACCCCCACTGTAAGTATAATATGACTTCCGCAATGTCCGGTATTAAACAATGTATAGACCTCACATACCAATGGCAATTGTCAGTCTATTTAAACTCCTTTCAATCCACAAACACTAATACAAGTATTTGCCGGAAACAAAGCAATTTACCACCCACAATTTCCATTGGCTACCAGAACTCGGTCGATTGGTGAAATCAAGCGGTCAGTTTACAGCCATATGGAGTAAGTGTACTTATCCCTTTTGCCCCTTTACCCTGACCTAACCAAACCCACCCTCTCCCTCCTCAGATGCATACGTACCTTCACTTTGATGGCTGTGTGTATGCATCTGTGTAAGAATGGGTGGGTTAAGTCACGGTAAAGGGGCAAAGGGGATAATTGCTGTACCTTTAATACAGTTTATTGAAAGGTTGGATTGCAATAGAATTAAAATCAGGAGATCACTACGGCAATTTTGTGAAAAGGACTTTTTTCTTCCAGTGTTACGTCGGGGCAATTCAAAACCCATGTAGTCATTCAAAACCACTACTACATCATCAAATTGCCACATGTATGACCAGCTTAATGGTGTCACTCTGCATAGTTACATCAATAGTATTGCCTAATATATATAGGTACATAGTTGTCTACATAGTATATACATTGCACTTTACATAGTTAGCTTTGTTTATTTTCAAATGCAACTGTTTTATTTTTTTGATGTTTTATCAAATAATTTTTCCTGTGTAAACTTTCTTAGCGCTGGGTTAATATACATCCGATAGCACCACTCCAATTTTTTTTCACCATTAAAGTGCTATTAAACCCAAAAGCAAACATTTATTATATTTCAGTTTACCAATTCCTAGATGCAATGGCTGCATTAGTTTTGTTTTTTTAGGCATTTTTCTTCTATTTTCATCTGGTGATCCAGTCAGTAAGTCTGTTGTTTTTCAACAGAACAAGCTGTCCAGCAGAATGTACCAGTTACAGAGTTGAGACAAACCATCTACCAGTGACGGGTGCTTACAATAATCAGCTTTTTATTTATGTGAAACCTTTATCCCAACAGGAAAAAAAACTGTTGTTGTAGCTGTAACTTCTTATAAAGTTACATAGTTAGTCTGTCTGAAAAAAGACAACAGTCCATCCAGTTCAACCATTAAAAAAAAAGTTATAATCCTATACCCACAGTTGATCCAGAGGAAGGCAAAAAAATACTCAGCAAAGCACGATCCAATTTGCTCCTGCTGGGAAAAAATTCCTTCCTGATCCCCCGAGAGGCAATCGGATATTCCCTGGATCAACTTTACCTATAAATGTTATATCCAGTTATATTCTGTGTATCTAAGAAAGAATCCAGGACTTTTTTGTAGCAATCCACTGAGCTGGCCAGAACCAACTCTTGAGGGAGTCTATTCCACATTCTCACAGCTCTTACTGTGAAGAAACCTTTCCATGTTTGGCGATTACATTTCTTTTCCTCCAGACGTAAAGTGTGCCCCTTGTCCTCTGTGATGACCTCAGGATGAATAACTCTACACCGAGTTCACTATATGAACTACTGATGTATTTATACATGGAGATCATATCCCCCCTTATGTATTATACATGGTGATCATATCCCCCCCTTATGTATTATACATGGAGATCATATCCCCCTTATGTATTATACATGGAGATCATATCCCCCCTTATGTATTATACATGGAGATCATATCCCCCTTATGTAATATACATGGAGATCATATCCCCCTTATGTATTATACATGGAGATCATATCCCCTTATGTATTATACATGGAGATCATATCCCCCCTTATGTATTATACATGGAGATCATATCCCCCTTATGTATTATACATGGAGATCATATCCCCCCTTATGTATTATACATGGAGATCATATCCCCCTTATGTAATATACATGGAGATCATATCCCCCTTATGTATTATACATGGAGATCATATCCCCCCTTATGTATTATACATGGAGATCATATCCCCCTTATGTATTATACATGGAGATCATATCCCCTTATGTATTATACATGGAGATCATATCCCCCCTTATGTATTATACATGGAGATCATATCCCCCCTTATGTATTGTACATGGTGATCATATCACCCCTTATGTATTATACATGGAGATCATATCCCCCCCTTATGTATTATACATGGAGATAATATCCCCCCTTATGTATTATACATGGAGATAATATCCCCCCTTATGTAATATACATGGAGATCATATCCCCCTTATGTAATATACATGGAGATCATATCCCCCTTATGTATTATACATGGAGATCATATCCCCTTATGTATTATACATGGAGATCATATCCCCCCTTATGTATTATACATGGAGATCATATCCCCCTTATGTATTATACATGGTGATCATATCCCCCCTTATGTATTATACATGGAGATCATATCCCCCCTTATGTATTATACATGGTGATCATATCCCCCCTTATGTATTGTACATGGTGATCATATCACCCCTTATGTATTATACATGGAGATCATATCCCCCCCTTATGTATTATACATGGAGATAATATCCCCCCTTATGTATTATACATAGAGATCATATCCCCCCCTTATGTATTATACATGTTGATCATATCCCCCCTTATGTATTATACATGGAGATCATATCCCCCCTTATGTATTATACATGGAGATCATATCCCCCCTTATGTATTATACATGGAGATCATATCCCCCCTTATGTATTATACATGGAGATCATATCCCCCTTATGTATTATACATGGTGATCATATCCCCCCTTATGTATTATACATGGAGATCATATCCCCCCTTATGTATTATACATGGAGATCATATCCCCCTTATGTATTATACATGGAGATCATATCCCCCTTATGTATTATACATGGAGATCATATCCCCCCTTATGTATTATACATGGAGATCATATCCCCCCTTATGTATTATACATGGTGATCATATCCCCCCTTATGTATTATACATGGAGATCATATCCCCCTTATGTATTATACATGGAGATCATATCCCCCCTTATGTATTATACATGGAGATCATATCCCCCCTTATGTATTATACATGGAGATCATATCCCCCCTTATGTATTATACATGGTGATCATATCCCCCCTTATGTATTATACATGGAGATCATATCCCCCCTTATGTATTATACATGGAGATCATATCCCCCCTTATGTATTATACATGGAGATCATATCCCCCTTATGTATTATACATGGAGATCATATCCCCCCTTATGTATTATACATGGTGATCATATCCCCCCTTATGTATTATACATGGAGATCATATCCCCTCTTATGTATTATACATGGAGATCATATCCCCCCTTATATATTATACATGGCGATCATATCCCCCCTTATGTATTATACATGGAGATCATATCCCCCCTTATGTATTATACATGGAGATCATATCCCCCCTTAATCTCCTCTTCTCAAGAGAGAATAAATTCAGTTCCTCTAATCTTTCCTCATAGCTGATCTCCTGCATGCCTCTTATCAGTTTTGTTGCCCTTCTCTGTACTTTCTCCAGTTCCCCAATGTTCTTTTTGTGAATTGGTGCCCAAAACTGAACTGCATATTCCTGATGAGGTCTTACTAATGATTTGTACCGGGGGAAATGATATCTCTCTCTGGAGTCTATACCTCTTTTAATACAAGAGAGGATTAGCTTAAGTTTGGCTTCAATCTGTTAGTGTATTTAAATCTACTAGTACTGACACTCCTCCATCCCCACAGACTGACAATGCTGCTGTCCAAAGGTGCTCTTCATCCAGAGTGGGGTTGCTCTAATACAGAAAGTTTGCTACCAGCCTGATCACCAGGTGAACACAGAGTGGAAAACAAAAGCCAAAGAAAGTGAATGCAGCCACCATTTCTAGTAATCAATAGGAGGCAGTAAATCACATTTTTGGTTTTGGGTTTAATACCACGTTAACAAACCTCTGCTACAGCATTGGGGTTCAGCTAATTTTTTTCATAGCCGTAACTCCGATTGTGTTTTACATTTTGCATTCTGCGCATTTGGACAAGGGTACCCAAAAATGCACAGCCCTAAAAATTCTAGGTGTTTATAGAACTTCTAAAAGGCTTTAATATTAGTACATCAAATGACTTGATAAATAAATGGAGAAAAATGCTTTTATCATAAGCCCTTTGAAATGGTATTTTGCCTCCAGCTCCATTTGTCTCTTGAAATAGTTGCAAGTTGATACTTAAATGTTTGTCAAAGAAGAAACTGATACATTTCTGTTCTGTTCTTCCATGCTTCATGTCACCATTGCTGTGTCTCCATCTGTCTTGTGTCTTTTTTCCGATAATATATGATAATGTCTCTTCGGTTTTGATGGCATCTGTTTGTTTTATGTGTAGTGTGGCAGAACAACTTTCTCATCCCGACTTTGAAGGCCAGCATTGTTGAATTTTCTCTGTGAACCTGTCACCTCTCGGAGTTTCCAGTGGCGGCTAACAAATTCTTTCTCTCTTTCCGCAGACCAAGGCGTGAACATGTACCGGAAGCCCCCCATCTACAAACAGCACGGTAACGTCTTCCCTGAATTGCGGATTCTTCTCTCTGCCTGTTTTGCTGTGTGGTCGCGGCCTGGCCTCTGCATGTCCATGTTCTCGGTGACCTCGCCAACACTGCGTGGCTTAGTGCAACCAATATTTGGCTTCCTAAAAATGGATGGTCGCATTTTTTTTAATAAAATGTGGATCCTCAATTTGTATTTCTGATCCCCCACCTCTCCCGAAACTCCCACTTGTCATCACCAAGGAGATGGACAAGTAAAAAGAATTTATAACAATTTTATTTACGGTTTACCAGGTATTCCTAAATTTGGGCGTGTGACTGCGGATTTCCTGCCGTCGGCACTCAGTGGGTAACATTTAGCCCAAAATATCCCCAAATCATTGCACTGGTAGAACCAATTTAACCAAACCAACCAGTCATTTCATTGTGACTGGAGCTAGTTTCAATTGTTGATTGGAGCCTGGTGAGAAATCCTACTAATCGATGATGGTTGGGTTTCTTGAGCATAGAAAGATTTGGGTTTAGCAGGAGATTCCTCCATGTGCTTTCTCGCTGAATGCGTACAGACTGATCAATGTCCCCTGCAGCTCCAATTATCTGTAACAATATGACGCTCTACCATCCCATCTCATATCTCTGTAACATTGTCTTGTTTTATTTTGTTTTATGGTGTGTTGTGTGTGTCATCCTCCTAACATGATATGTACCCCGCGGCCTCATCGTATATTCTCAGTAAGTACTTGGCTTCCTCACTCCCACAAAGCGCTTCTGGGCACTTGGCTTAGTCTGTTCTTCTCATTTCCTGCACTCCAACTCTTTAACACCTCTAAACAAAATCTGGATACTTTAGCATGTCCCTGTGAATCCTCCTCTCTCCATTGTTACATTTTATCACACAAAAAAAAAATCAGGGAAGAAAAGAGATGGATGGAGAGTAGAAGGATAACACAGACAATGAAATAGAATAGAAACGTGTCATCTGCACACACCAGGCCTTTAAAGACAAATGACAGAAAATCAGACTTCTGTGTATGCATCCAATACACTTATATATAATGTACAACGCGCCTCCGTCTCTCCATCGCTCTCTTATCTGAGATCGGGCTTCAGGGTCCTGTACTGTGTGTGAAATCACAAATCACCACCAGAGAGCACCAGAGCTACATAGAGATACACTACAACTAAAAGGGGTATTTATTCAACATTCAGATGTCCTGTCCTTTCCCCTTCAGTTCTTCTTTCCTTTTTCCTCCCTTACAACTTTCTTCTCCTTGTTTTCCCTTTCCTTTCTTTCCCTTCATTCATTACAACTTCTTTTGTTTCTCTACCTTTCCCTTACATTGCTTTCCTTCTTCCCTACCTTGCAATTTTGTCCTTTCAGCCCCTTTCCTTTTTCTTCCTTCTTTACTTTGCATCCTTTCTGTTCTTTTCCTATTTTTGTTGTTTTCTATGCTTTTCTTTCCACTTTCCTTTCCCTCCCTTCCCTTCTTCTTTCCTTCCATTTCTTTCCTTTTCCTTGCCTTTTTCCCCTATTTTTCTGTTTCTTTCCCTTTTTCCCCTTTCCCTCTCTTACCCCTCCTTTCCCTTTCCCTTTCTTCCTTTTCCTTCACCTCATTTTTTCTTCTTCCCCTTCCTTTCCCCTTTCTTCCCTTCCCCTTTCTTCCGTTTCTTTCCCCTCATTTTTCTTCCTTTCCCTTCCTTTTCTTTTCCTCTCTTTTACGTTTCAGTTCCTTTCCTCTCCTCTCCTTTCTCTTCTCTGTTCTTATCATTTCCTTTGCCTTCCTTTTCATTTCCTTTCTTTTTCTTTTCAGCTCCTTTCTTCTCCTCTCCTTTCTCTTCTCCTCTGTTCCTATCGTTTCCTTTGCCTTTCTTTTTCCTTTTAGTTCTTTTCCTCTCCTCTCCTTTCTCTTCTCCTCTGTTCCTATCATTTCCTTTCCCCTTTCTTTAGGTTCGCATCCTTTCCTTCCCTTCTTCTTTCCTTGGTAGACCCTTCCCTTACTTTTCTTTCTTCTCCGTTCCCTTCCTTTTCTTTCTTTTCCATTCCCTTGTTTTCCCTTCCATTTGTTTCCCTTCTTTCTTTATGTATTCATTATTTCTTTTTTTCCTTTCCTGTCATTACTCATACACACACACACCTACAGAAGATACAGCATCTGTCAGCATCGTTAGTTTAGAAGACACACAGGAAGGATGTTACAATCAGTAGCACACAGTCAGCTGTTTAGGGCTCCTGCCTGATCCCCCTCCTTCTCCTCTGCCACTAATCCGTTATAATCCTCTAACTTTCTGGGCGGTTCTGATTTGTGCATGAGCCTCTCTTGGATCTGTCTTGGTACTGTAGGCTTTGTGGGTCACTGTGCACCAGGAACAAGTGGGATCCTCTCTTAAGTGGGGTCACTTAGGTAGAAGCAGTTAGTGTCATAGGTCAGAGCCAGGAGAAAGGGTGACCTTGTGTCTTCCCTGCAGTCACCTTTGTGGGAAGTGTTTATGGACTGCGTTGTGACATATTTAAAAGCCTACACAAATCCTGAGATAGACTGGCTGATTCCTTTAAGAAAATAAGGCATTTGGGGATGAACTAATCCAGAATAGAACTGCTTTTAATTTCTGATTTTATGGAATCTGGACCCTCAACTAGGACTGTGGAGAAATATTAGGATTGCGTAAAATTTCAGAGACAAGGATTGTGGCTAGATGTCTGTAGAGTGAACAAAGATGAAAAAATAGAAATAGAGGTGGCGCAGAAAATTAAAAAAAAAATCATCTCTTTGTGTGTATATATATATATATATATATATATATATATATATATATATATATAAATAAATAAACTTTTTTTATTTACTTTTGGGTAGGAATATATTTGAGTTTAAACTTCTTGAAAAATATTTAGATTTTTTTTAATTAAAATATATTTTATTCACTCAATTTGCAAACTTTAGGTGAAAAAAAGAATCACAATTGTTCCAACAAATATATTTTTTTGGGGGTAATAATGAGATTGTGATAGTTTATTTTAAAGGCGTCAGTTAGTCCCATTTAGTGACAGTATGTTTGCTGAACATTTTTTGTGCATATTAGTGTCTTTACATTCCCTAGCCCCCCTATATCCATATTTTAATTGTTCCGAATGCAAACTATTTCCAGCTCATTGATTCTGTAATATCTAGAATAGAATGACAAACTATAAAACTTGCACCTTCCAATAAGTGCAATGGCAGATCCCATATTCCTGTCCCGGCAGTTCCTTTTAAGAGACTGTACGGGTATATGTCACCTAAATTGGTGAAAACCTTCAGGGTTTGTTTCCCTGAGCTGCCATTTTTGGAATTAATCTTTTATAAATTCATAATCTGAAAATAATTAACTTGAGAAAGTAGAGGCAGTTTCTAAGCTGTTGAATGGAAATCTTGGATTAAATCTATTGGCCTCTTCTGGCTGAAGCTTATTGCAGGGAAGGAAAAGGTTTTGCTGAAAATCAGAAGCAGCTTTTGGGGCTGGAGACAAATATTTGCTGGGGTTGCAGCGTTCCAGGATCACACAGCCGAGGAATGCGCACATTTTCTGCACAATCGCCTATGTCTCCAATTAACGCGTTGGCTCCGTCCATGGAGTAGGGTCATGGAAAACCTTGCCAACATTTTATTTTTTTCAAGTTTAAAACTATGTGCATGAAACATGCTGAGATCCTATGTGAACTGAAAGACTTTAGAGTAGTTGATGAGGGGGCGGTGGGGTAAGATTTTTTTCCAGTCTGTTACTTACAGATATTGTATTGGTGGTATAACTGCCTGAATTATATTTTATTATCTTTCTAAAACCTCAAATATCAGATTGTAAGTGGCAGGTTCTGCCCTGTCAGTCAATGCACAGTCTAACATGTTTCAGACACTGGGAGCATAATGGCATTGTTTGGTTGTGTACCTAGTTGTTTGGCTGATGTTTTGAATTCAAATTCCTCTTCATCTCTCCACTCCTTCGAAATGAAGTGATGTCAGGCAGAGGCAGATTGGACAGGTAGAGCTTGCAGGATCAGGGAGAAGGAGATGGTATACCAGTGTAGGACAGACATATGCTGAAGAGATGTCCAGTAGGCACAGTAGGCCAAATTCTGTCAAATAGGCCCATTCTATGGAAAGAGGTGTCTTTGACAGGATAACTGGTCAGATGTGGGTTTTAGGATTGTGGCTTCTTGGGGGATGAGTTGTCAGAACTGAACTAGCAAGAATATTGTGGTAGTTAGCTGGTTGGGGGGGTTTGCAGGGTCACACTATCCTGGTGCACGGGGCTCTTAGTCACATGATGCAAAAGGTTGGCATTCCTGCCTTGGCACATTCTCCCCACTGAGCCATACGAATTCCTCCCTGATCCCATCCAGATGCAGCTGCCATGGCAGCCTTCGCCAACAGCTCCGACGATATCATCAAATCCTCCAAGTTTCCGGCTGCCCACGCTCCAGCACCCAATGAAGTCCCAAAGATTGAGACCGACTACTGGCCAGGCCCACCCTCACCCGCCGCCATAGGTAGGCAGACCGAACTGTTCACGACATGGCTCTCTTCCCATGAAACTTTGCTGGTAGGCCCAGGAGGATTGGCAAAATGGATAACACATCTGCAGAGGTTTTCAGGAATTTGCTGACCATAATTTTGAACCTCCCTGAAGATCCAGTTTGGTGAGGCTGTTTGTTCTGGCGTCATATTATCCTTATGGTGTTCATCAGCTGGAATTGACAGCACTAAAATCTTTAATATTTGTTAATGTTGATCAGAGTTGTATTTATGTGTATTGGTACCCCACAGCAAGACTCTTAGGGGCCCCCTTACCTCCCTGATCTCTATCTCAAAGACAATTCTTCTACCAATACTGCTTGCATAAAAAGTGTATAGAGAGTTCCAAACTACTGTGTATATGTGGATTAATTGTATCAAAATATACTTGGCAGATTCTATTGCTTCCTACATATTTCACTGTACAAGCAGACAAATCTGGGCCCCATCGCAGTTACCTGGTTTGCTATTGCTAAGTTACATCCTCGATGTTGATAAATATGAGCTGTGGGATTGCTAGCTAGTACATTACGTTTTTTTCTGAGCTGATATCTCCTCCACAAGGCACATACATACATAATGTTGGATGTTTTTCAAAACTAACATACTCCATGTAGACATGATGGTATGGAAAATCAGATTTTACCTATATCAGTCATTGATGGAAGCCAATGGATTGCTTTGCCTATGATGCATCTTGGAGACTCCAACCCTGAAATCTCTTGTTCTGCTCAAGTTTACTGGGAGTCTCACTCCTCCAACTGTACTCTATATAGTGTGAAAAAGTAACTAATAAAGTAGAAGTCTCTTGTAGCAGTTGAGTGGAACTGAAAACACAGATGCATAGATAGATTTCACCGATGAAGCCTCTGAGATATGGGAAACCATTAGATGCTTCCACAACTGTAATATCATCTTGGCGGGCTGACCCTTTATAGTTCCAGAAGTATACATTTGGCAGTTTGAAAAATTAATGGATAGTTGCAGATCCACAGTGATCAGATTATTGCTGAAAGCCAATATTTATATTGTATGGCTAAAGGTTTGTAGACACCTGACCGCTACACCTACATGAGCTTGTTGGCCAGTAATATGAAGTTGGCTCCTCTGTTTGACGCTTAAACAGCTTCCAGTCCACAAGATTTTGGAGTGTGTCTGGGAATTCGTGCCAATTCGTAAAGTCAGGTACTAATATTGGATGTTGTCTTACAATCACCATTTTAATTCATCCCAAAGGTGTTCAGTAGTGTTGAGGTCAGAGCTTTGCCACTCCAGTTTCTCCACTCCAGTCTGGTCAAACCATGTCTTTATGGAACTGGCTTTGTAAAACAGGGGCACAGTAATATTAAAACAGAAAAGGGCCTTCACCAAGCTGCTACCACAAAGATGGAAGAGCACACTTGTCTAACATGTCTTTGTATGCTATAGTATTACTAGTCTCCTTTATTGGAAGCACCTGAACTCCATCATTTAGAGGGTAGTCCACATACTTTTTGGCTTATATAAAGGTATACTGGTCAGGTGTCAACAAACATTTGGCCATATTGTGTTGTGTCTTGTATCATCTTTTTCTGAAATATCCCCTTGTGTATGTGGACTGTGGTACAGCTCATGAAACAAGCAATATGTCCTCTACAGACTACATTGATCTTTATGTTTCCACCTTCTCCTCACCTTCCGTGTTCCACAAATCACACATCATTCTGTTTTTTGTGCTTCATAAAGTGTGATTTGTCGGAATCTATAGATCCCGAAGTTCTACAGCCATTGTTTGAATCTCATCATTTTAAACTCAAAACACTTGAAATCTACCAGAATATTAGAATTCTTCTGAAACTACAGCTCATTTATTTCGGAACACAAGCATTTTAGCTCCCTCTGCCCTTAAATTAATTGTAGATTTTTAGGATCTGTAGATCTGTCTATCTTGAAGGCAGCATTTATCTGTAATATGTAAAGACCAACCCCAGTCAAATATATTTTTAATTTTGGATTAGATGGAAAAGGCTAGAATCTCTAGTTTTTGCTCTGTCCACTATGGATAGACTTTCCTTATTTCCTGTCCTGGTGACCACCCAGAACAACAGACAAGTGAGGTGAAATCCCACCTTTGACAGTTGTTTTAACCCTTCCATATCTTATCCAAAACTAAAAAAAATGGGTTTGGGTTATACATCCCCTTCAAGCCACTGTGTCCCCAATATAGGGACACAGAAGTCTTCAAGGTTATCTCTTGTTCCCATCTCTTACTTAACAATAACTCTAAACTCTTGGCTCCACACAGCTCCCCGTAGTTATATAAGATTGGTCACCAGACATTTTCCTAGGGCCTGTTCAGACCACAAAAATGCACTCTAGATCCGTTCCGGATGCGTTTCTGCATGCACATTTTTTTACGCATTTTTGATACATACTGGTGCACTTTTGTTGCATTTTGTGATGCATTTCGGGATGCATTCTAAATGCTTTTTTCATTTTTTTTCTCACTGTACTGTGGTTTAATGCGTTTTTGATTCATTCCAGTGCATTTTTTATGTGTTTTACCATGTTCCAGTGCAGGAAAAATGCAGCATGTCCTTCTTTCTTTTTTTTTTTTGGAACTGGAATGTCCTGGAACTGACCGCACTGGGGTGAACCATGTCATTGGAATCAATATAACCTTCTTTTCATGCGTTTTTGATGCTGAAAAAAAACACACTGGAATGCATGTGATGTGAACTGGCCCTTAAAACAGAACAAAAATATTACTGAAAACTGATGTCTGCACAGTTGTGTACTCATTACAATCTAATTTGGGAGAACTGTAATTTACAAATGTTTCAGTCACCCTAATATTTTCAGTGGATTGCTTCGATCTGCCAAGAATTGTACAGTTCAGGAACCCAGCCAATCATGAATCGGGATCAATTGTATGATTCCCAGTGAACTGTAAAAAACTGTTATATATAGAGGATATAGAGGAGCATGTGTGTGATTGATATATATATATATATATATATATATATATATATATATATATAAATACTTTTTGATATTTCATGCCCATTTTTTTTGGAACACAGCTCACCACAATGCATGGCGTGTGTGTTGTGGTGCGTTGCAGCATCAGATCAATGCCCGCTACTGTAGTTCTATGTTGGGTGCCATTCTAAATGACTGGCAATACAACACACACTACAGGCTGTATATGCAATTCCCCGAGTCCTTATCCACAGCTGTCTGTTACCATATTGGGGGGTCTCACTCCATGTGACTATATACTGTATCTATATTTAGCTTTCCAGACACAATATTCACATTGATATAGAAAGCGCTTCATTTAGTATCATGCAAGTTGTGTTTTCAGCCTCTGGGGGCCCAGATGTATGTCACATGGTATCCGGATTTACCATCTGCAGCATATCCCCTGATACAGTGACACTCGGCTATCCCAGAACAATCAGCCTTCTGTATTGTGCAGCCTGAAGTTTAATAAATCTTCATAATTAGGCAACATTTCAAGTGGGCCTGTCATGTCCCAGCTCCCAGCCTGTGAGTTGATACAGAAGGCACTCTGTATGTAACTAAACTTTCTTTTTAAATCAGCTAAATATGTTCTGGATGCATTAAAATTTAAGGCGTGCAAGTTTTACAGTTGTTTTTAAAAAGTAGCCACAGCCTGATTTGGAGAGCCTGTCCCCTGCCAGCATACTGCAAAGAAGGATCTTGCTGTGGTCTCTTTGCAGAGGTCCAATATGCAGAGCTAGAGATCTCCAGGCTGCAGGGAGTATGAGTATTGCAGATTGTGGAGTTGTATCTCTGACCCAGCCGGGAGCTTGTTAGACCCCTGCTGATAGACCACTGCTTCTACCCAGAGAGCAAGGGTCCTTCTCTGCAGCATGCTGACAGGAGACAGGCTTTTCATCCCAAGCTGTGGCTGCTTTCTAAAGAAAACAGACTGTAAGACATTGTACTCCTTTTTTTTTTTTTATGCACCTGATTTGTGTTAAGCCGATTTAAACTGAAAGATGGGGACAGTAGCCCAGTGGAGACTATATGTGATCTGCTAATGCTGCTTCCTAGTCAGTGAACAGGCTGGACCACTGTGGGATCACTGCATGGTAACCATATTAGAGAGTTTATTGTCATATTATTTTCGGGGATTAGGTGACCCCAGGAGGCGGTCGAACGGCCGAGATGAAGAGGACGAGGAACTATTAAAACGTCGCCAGCTGCAGGAGGAGCAGTTAATGAAGGTGAGAGAGCCGATGTAAACCCATTGCTCTTTTAAATCTCTTTTACAAATAAATAACTACAGCTAGTATAGAAAATGAAATAATCTATATGTGTAAAAATGATGTGTTGATCCTGCCAGAAATTGTGTGAGCCTATAACTTCCTGTGCTGCACTCTTTATCAGTTCCCAGCTTTCTCTATAGACCACAAACATCCCCCCTTTCTGTGTTTTGCAGATGAAGAGGGGTGTTGTTCTGTTGTCCTGCTGTAGGATGACAATGGAGGTGTCTCATAGACAATACAGGGAGTGAACATTGTCACCCTTGGACAGGAAGCGTGTTACTTGCAGGATGGAAATAAAAGAAAAAAATCCTGAAAAAAAAGAAAACTAATGCAGTCACCACATCTAAAGTCTGATATTACCAGAGTTAACCTTTAAAGGCACCGAAGAGCAAAATATTACTGATATTTAAATTTAACCCCTTGCTGCTAGACTATAAAACAAAGCTCCACCCAAAAGGATAAGTTCCTCTTTAAGCCTTTGTCCCCCGCTCCCCATTAAGGATTGGCACCTTTGGGGAGCGGGTACCCGAATTTGACAGGTACCCGCTCCCACTTCTGCTGCAATCGCCTAGGCAATCGGAAGCAGAAGTTGTCCTCCCCCCGTCCCTCCCTGTAGTCTTCTGGGACATGTGACAGGTCCCAGAAGACTATGGGGCCATTCACAAAGCGCAGCGCTACATGCGCAGTGGGCACCCGGCTGTGAAGCCGCAAGCTGTCATAGCCGGATGCCCACACTGAAGATGCCGGTGCCAGGGAGAGAAACCAGTGGTGGTGAGGACACCGCTGGACCGAGGGACAGGTAAGTGTCTGTATTTTAAAAGTTAGCAGCTACAGTGTTTGTAGCTGCTAACTTTTATTTTGATAAGGGCAGGCAGTTACTGAGTGACAGGAAGATCAATGGACTACGAGAGTGCACACCAGCACCCTCACAGTTCATTGAAAACTACAAGTCGTCAGCCGCAATGAATGACGGCGCCTGTAGTTCATTCACTCTCAGAACTCTGTGAATGAATGACGCAGCCATGTGGGTGGAGCTCCGCACAGCCAGGTTCTTTTTGAATAGTAACAGTGAGTGCGGGAAGATGATCGGGGATGCATGCTTAACATGTTACACCCTAAATATGGATGTAACGTTCACAAAATTGAACTTATCCCTTAAAGCAGGGGTCTCCAAACTCTCTAAAATAAGGGCCAGTTTGCTGTCCTTCAGACTTTGGGGGGGGGGGGGGGCAGACTGTGCCCAGTGGGAGTAAACAATGACCAATCTTTGGTAGTAGGGGGATAAATAGTTTGTGACAGTGGGAAGAATAGTGCCCCATTGTTGGTGTCAGTGGCGGGAATTATGCCCCATTGGTGTCAGTGGCGGGAATTATGCCCCATTGGTGTCAGTGGCCGGAATTATGCCCCATTGGTGTCAGTGGCAGGAATAATGCCCCATTGTTGGTGTCAGTGGCAGGGATAATGCCTCAAGGGCCAGATAAAGGCAAGCAAAGGTCCACATCTGGCCCCAGGGCCACAGTTTGGAGACCACTGCTTTAAAGGAAAGTAATTTGAAGCAGAGCAACCCAATGCTGCAGCACTAGTTTAACTCATAGCAGCAACAGATAGCCAGCGACTGATTTGCTAGCAATAAATCACTGGTAATGCTTTGTGATTTGTAGCAGAAATTAATCACTGCTACAAAAACATCTGACATGCCTTATTATACAGTAGCAGATCAGCAGTTATGTCTTCTATGATTCTAGAATATTATCAACTATTAATAACTGTTCATAACTCATGTGTGATGTGGTTCTGTCTTTAGCTGAATTCAGGTCTGGGTCAGCTGATACTCAAGGAGGAGAAGGAGAGCCGAGAGAGACCGCATTCTGCCGGCCGATACGACCCCTCAGTCCTGTCTTGTAAGTCGAGGTTCAATTTTCTGCGCTTTGATTTCAATTCTGTATTTATATTGTCTGTGAGAGTTCTCAGTTATCCAGGTCAATGTAGAATTAAAAATAATGAATCTTATTCAACTGTTTTGTAATACTGAAGACTTTCATAGGTTATCCAAGCCACATTCTAATGAGTGTCAGGATTGTACCCTGGTATTAATGTCTCTACCTTGGCATTTTGACAAAAATTCTCACCTACAGCCATGTGACTGGAAGGATTAACATATTTGCAGATATCCTGATAATAAAGCCTAGTATACATGGGCCGGATGTTGGACGGCATTGGCCAGTTCAATAGAAACTGGCCGACATTTGGCCCGTGTGTATGGTAACCAGTCTGACAGAAGCCGGCCAAAAAAGGTTTGCTGATCGACTCCCGAATGGCGGGTAGAACACAAAAGCACAGCAGGGGAGATCGCTGTACTAACATCGGATAGTTAGTACAGCAGCTCCTTCTGAGCTGTCAGTTCTTTGTGGTGTTTATCGTTCAGCCTGGGTCATACGAAAAGAAAAACTAGTAGTGTGTACCAGAGGTGCACTGACAACTCATGGGGCGGCCGGGTAATAGGGGACCATGGGGCCCCTGTGTCCTTGCCCATACTCAAACCACACCCAAAAAAGCCTATGAAAGGTACCAGGGACATCTCATGGGGCCCCCTACTGACTCACGGCCCTCGGGCAGTGCCCGAGTACCTGAATGGTCAGTCTGCCCCTGGTGCTTAAGGATGGGATGATGTAACTAGAACGGGGGGGGGGGGTCCACATCTTTCACGCCTCCCATCCTGTCTTGGACCATCAACATCTGCCTTGACACATCCCTTGGTGATTGGATGAACGTGTCAGTGCTACCTGTGGGGATAAAAATGTTGGGGTAGCTTCTGGACCTCCATTAGAACTGAAGATGTGGCTAAGAGAAGCTACAAAACATCTGCAATATCAATCAACATTGTCCAGGAACAGGAAGGGTTCTGGTAGATGCTTGTCCAACCTGTTCTTGGACAATCAACATCTACACATTCCATGGTGATTGGATTAACGTGTCAGTGTTACCTGTGTGGATATAAATTCTGGGGTACCTTCTTGGCCCTCAATAGATTTAGAGAAGCTACAAAACATCTTCAACATAGATCAACAGTGTCCAAGAACAGGAAAGGTTCTTTTGGATGTGGATTGTCCATCCCGTTCTTGAACAATCAACATCTATACATTCCGTGGTGATTGGATCAAGATGTCTGTGCTATCTGTGTGGATATAAATGTTGGGGTATGATCCTGACATTCATTAGAACTGAAGAAATGTCTTGGGTAAACTTCAGAATGTCTTCAACTTTACAGAAAACGTCCAGATGAATGTGATAAACTACTACTAGATATACTTAGACTGATGTGATGTAAACATGGAATTTATACTGAGGGATTATGAGACATTGTAGCTCTACTCTCCCCACAATATTCTACAAAAACTCTTTTTTTATTTATTAAAAAAAATGTTAATACTTTTGTTAATTTTATTGAAAAGTCATTTTGCACATAACTTTTTTTGTATGCAAAATTATTTTTTTTTCTGCACAAAAAGATGACTCACAAATATTTAGGATTAATGATTCTCACCGTAGCTCTCCACTCCGATGTGTCCAAGACGTCCTCTCTTCCGGGTTACGGTCGAAATGGCCTCCACCGGGTAAGAAGAATCAATGTGAATAGTTTGCTGGTTCGTAATAGTTTACTTAAAGTGTTACTTAACCCAGGACCCTGCATTCACTGTATCTGGTCTCCCCGGACCCTGCATTCACTATATCTGCTCTCCCCGGACCCTGCATTCACTATATCTGGTCTCCCCGGACCCAGCATTCACTAGATCTGGTCTCCCCGAACCCTGCATTCATTATATCCAGTCTCCCCGGACCCTGCATTCACTATATCCAGTCTCCCCGGACCCTGCATTCACTATATCTGGTCTCCCCGGACCCAGCATTTACTATATCCAGTATCCCCGGACCCTGCATTTACTATATCCGGTCTCCCCGGACCCTGCATTCACTATATCCGGTCTCCCAGGACCCTGCATTCACTATATCCGGTCTCCCCGGACCCTGCATTCACTATATCCGGTCTCCCCAGACCCTGCATTCACTATATCCGGTCTCCCCAGACCCTGCATTCACTATATCCGGTCTCCCCAGACCCTGCATTCACTATATCCGGTCTCCCCGGACCCTGCATTCACTATATCCGGTCTCCCCGGACCCTGCATTCACTATATCCGGTCTCCCCGGACCCTGCATTCACTATATCCGGTCTCCCCGGACCCTGCATTCACTATATCTGGTCTCCCCGGACCCTGCATTCACTATATCTGGTCTCCCCGGAACCCGCATTCACTATATCTGGTCTCCCCGGAACCCGCATTCACTATATCTGGTCTCCCCGGAACCCGCATTCACTATATCTGGTCTCCCCGGAACCCGCATTCACTATATCTGGTCTCCCCGGAACCCGCATTCACTATATCTGGTCTCCCCGGACTCTGCATTCACTACATCTGGTCTCCCTGGACCCCGCATTCACTATATCTGGTCTCCCAGGACCCTGCATTCACTGTATCTGGTCTCCCCGGACCCTGCATTCACAATATCTGGTCTCCCAGGACCCTGCATTCACTATATCTGGTCTCCCCGGACCCTGCATTCACTATATCTGGTCTCCCTGGACCCTGCATTAACTATATCTGGCCTCCCACAGTACACACAACATGGAAATGCAATTATTTTAGTTAATATAAACTGCTAAATACCTTATCTCATCAGCATTATATAGCTGTCTTGTGACTTATATGAGTGTCTGGCTGAGCACTGGTTTAAGCTTGTAGGAGTTTTCATTCTGCTCTGACTGTCCTCTGAGGCTGCACAACCTTTGACCCTTTGTTTTGACAGTGCTGATTGGCCCTGTGCTGATCACATGCACCCTCCCAAAGTAAAAAAAAAAAAAAAAACTCTCTAGCAATGCACACCAAACTGAGCATGTGCAGAAAGACTCCTAGAGCTCTGTACTATTAGCAGATGGATTGGGGTCAGTAGAAGAAGGGGAGGATCAGAGAAGACGGGATCAAACAGCCTTTTTACACAATGTGGAGGATTAACCCGTTAGGTTCCACAGTGAGTATAACAAGCATGCTTTACTGCATATACAGACTGATTGTACTGTTGTGGGTTTAGTAACACTTTAACAATGCCCTGTTTTTGAGAAGCTGGCACTTTACCTCATCAAATTATAAATATTACATACATAATGGTATTTAACGTTTCCCTCCCGGTATTATAGCTAAGGATACCAGGCAAGCTTGGAAATATAACCATTTAGCCTTGCCTTCTCTTTCCCTGTGCTTTGAGGTTGATAATCACAGATCCAAACCAGTGAATTTATTGTATTGTTTATATTCTGCCGTTCTGCAGTTGGAGGACAACCAGGGAGGCATGAGCTTCTGTTCCCTGTTTAAGGCCTCATCATGCAGCCAGGATGCTGCTTTTATAGGCATTTGGCCTTTATTTTGCCTCTAAATGGCCCTCTCTGTTAGCCTATGTGTCACTGCACATGTAGGTGTTTACAGGCACATTAGAAGAGGAGCATTTAGAGGCAGAAAAAATAAAAAAACACCATCAGCGCATTCTGGAGAGAAGCTGAAGAGCGCCAAAAACACGCTTAAACGCAAGGCACATGTAGCACTTGAGTGTTCTTGACAAATGACCAGAATAAATAAATATTCTGAGCAATGAAATGCATAAATGCTATTCTGACTCAGATTGTTGTGATAGCGATTTATCCCTTGTGAGACCTCTATGCCTAGCCTGTATAAGCAGATATAATCACTGTGGGCAATCCTTATCAGATAGCTGAACTCACCAATACTGTGTTCATCCAGAAGTTGCTTTATTCTGTACATGTGACAACAGGATACAGCAGAATGAATGGTTTCCAGTATTATGCGGTCAAAAGATGATACTTTCTGTAGCGTACTATGCAGAATACATGTGTCCCTGTTACATGTGGACTGTTAGCTGCCTCCATGACACAGGAAGTGCTGTACTCAAGAAGAAGGGAGGAGCTTCATATACAAAGGAACTGTGTCATAGATCTCAGGGAGGCAACATGAAAAACAAGTGCATTACCAAATAAGGCCACTGGATGGCAGCATATAACTAACTATAGAAATGTCCATAGGAAATGGTAGAAAGAATAAACTATATGAATTCTCATGTACATTAACATAAATATTAACTGTGTAACAGCATAAATGCCAAAATGCTTGATGTGCTTAAATGTGTCTAAACATTCCTAAATGCGTCTTTAGGCGTGTTTTTAAGTTGCATTTTTCTCCCCTGGAACATAGGTGTCCAGAAGAGGAAATAAAATGTCCTGTGTGCATGAGACCTTAATGGCTGCAGTTCCAGGAGCCATAAATAATGATTTCTGTACTGCGCATTACGGAATACCCATATAATTGGGATAAACAGCTTCTGGAAGTAACTACATACTAGTTGACCCCATCCCATGTGATCTCTGCAGGCCAATTGTGAAAAACAGAATGCACACACAGAGGGATATCTGACATCTTCCTTATTCTCAAGCATGGTCGATATACTATATGCAGGGCCGTGGATAAGGGGGTACCACCAGTCCTCCTGTATGGGGCCCAGGCAGCTGGGATAATTGGATGTGGACAGGGAGGGTCATCAGCACGAATTACTGGAACTGATCCCCTGTATGGCTCTTCCTGTAGCAGCTGAAAGTTGGTTAGTTCTCCTCTCCCTCCCAGCTGCCGCAAAGATAGTTATACAGGGGATCGGTTCCAGTAATTGCTCCCCCCCCCCTGCACCCATCATCCTCCCTGTGCACCATACATTTCCCTCTGCTGCCCAGTCCCCCCTTTGTGCTCCCACCCCCTTTGTGCTGCCAGCTTCCCTCCTCTGCTTCCCACCAGCAGCTGCAAGCATACAATAGGATCCTTCAAAATGGGTGATGTGTCCGGTAAATATGTCACATTAACCAGCCCCTTTCTTTCCCGAATGAACACAATGAGTGATTGGTACCGGTCACTCACTGTATTCATTCATCACTGAAGAATCGTAAACTCTGTTTTTTTGTTTGTATGTTTTTTGGAGGGGGCCCTGTCAGGTCAGCTGTATGGGGCCCTGTGGTTTCTAACAGCAGCCCTGACTATATGCTGACTGTAATGTAAACTGCAGACAGGCTAAATGCTTCTCATCGGGAGCCAATGGGACAAGCTCCCGATCATGTGACTGCTATGAGAGCCAATTATAGCACAAAAGATACAGAAGCTGATCCACCTCCTGGGCATTAAAATTCATTTAAAGAGCCATCGGGAAGGGGTTAAATGACTGGGATCATTATACAGGAGGCAGAGGACGACATTTCTCAGTGTTTGTATATCGATACAATGTAGCTAATTAGCAGTGATTAGGCAGGCATGGGATCTGCATTGACTTTCATGTAATATTTATACTAACAAGCTGTAACTTTCCTATGAGGACAGCCAGAGCTTCCTGTGAAATGTCAGCTCACAGCGTGCTCCAGGTCAGCGTTCCATGTGACCCTTTTCTTCACTGCCGCCATAAACCACTGATTTTTCCATGGTTAGGGTAGACATGACGTTACAGAAACCAAAAAAGGCCAGAGTTCAGCTTTGATATATAGATCTCAATATGGGATCCCAAACTTTGGACCTGGTTCATCAAACTGCAGTACGGTTTATGGCATCTTACAGTGTGCTTAAAGTATGTTGAGGATGTTAGGAGCCACTCATCCATGGGTATGAAGGCACTTTAGCATGCCTGCACAGCCGCCTGAGTGTGTCCATCTGACAGCCAAAAGTCACCTTTTCAGATTTACACACACTATTCTACATAAGTCAGTGGCAGTAAGATGTATTACATATGTCAGTGGCAGTAAGATATACTACATACGTCAGTGGCAGTAAGATGTACTACATACGTCAGTGGCAGTAAGATGTACTACATAAGTCAGTGGCAGTAAGATGTATTACATACGTCAGTGGCAGTAAGATGTATTACATATGTCAGTGGCAGTAAGATGTACTACATACGTCAGTGGCAGTAAGATGTACTACATAGGTCAGTGGCACTAAGATGTACTACATAGGTCAGTGGCAGTAAGATGTATTACATACGTCAGTGGCAGTAAGATGTACTACATACGTCAGTGGCAGTAAGATGTACTACATACGTCAGTGGCAGTAAGATGTATTACATACGTCAGTGGCAGTAAGATGTACTACATACGTCAGTGGCAGTAAGATGTATTACATACGTCAGTGGCAGTAAGATGTACTACATACGTCAGTGGCAGTAAGATGTACTACATACGTCAGTGGCAGTAAGATGTACTACATACGTCAGTGGCAGTAAGATGTACTACATACGTCAGTGGCAGTAAGATGTACTACATACGTCAGTGGCAGTAAGATATACTACATACGTCAGTGGCAGTAAGATGTACTACATACGTCAGTGGCAGTAAGATGTACTACATAGGTCAGTGGCAGTAAGATGTACTACATACGTCAGTGGCAGTAAGATGTACTACATAGGTCAGTGGCAGTAAGATGTACTACATAGGTCAGTGGCAGTAAGATGTACTACATACGTCAGTGGCAGGAAGATGTACTACATACGTCAGTGGCAGTAAGATGTACTACATACGTCAGTGGCAGTAAGATGTACTACAAACGTCAGTGGCAGTAAGATGTACTACATAGGTCAGTGGCACTAAGATGTACTACATACGTCAGTGGCAGTAAGATGTAATACATACGTCAGTGGCAGTAAGATGTACTACATACGTCAGTGGCAGTGAGATGTACTACATATGTCAGTGGCAGTGAGATGTACTACATACGTCAGTGGCAGTGAGATGTACTACATAGGTCAGTGGCAGTAAGATGTACTACATAGGTCAGTGGCAGTGAGATGTACTACATAGGTCAGTGGCAGTAAGATGTACTACATAGGTCAGTGGCAGTGAGATGTACTACATAGGTCAGTGGCAGTGAGATGTACTACATACGTCAGTGGCAGTGAGATGTACTACATAGGTCAGTGGCAGTGAGATGTACTACATACGTCAATGGCAGTAAGATGTACTACATACGTCAGTGGCATTAAGATGTACTACATACGTCAGTGGCAGTGAGATGTACTACATACGTCAGTGGCAGTGAGATGTACTACATAGGTCAGTGGCAGTAAGATGTACTACATACGTCAGTGGCAGTGAGATGTACTACATACGTCAGTGGCAGTGAGATGTACTACATACGTCAGTGGCAGTGAGATGTACTACATACGTCAGTGGCAGTGAGATGTACTACATACGTCAGTGGCAGTAAGATGTACTACATACGTCAGTGGCAGTGAGATGTACTACATACGTCAGTAGCAGTAAGATGTACTACAAACGTCAGTGGCAGTAAGATGTACTACATAGGTCAGTGGCAGTAAGATGTACTACATACGTCAGTGGCAGTAAGATGTGCTACATACGTCAGTGGCAGTGAGATGTACTACATACGTCAGTGGCAGTGAGATGTACTACATAGGTCAGTGGCAGTGAGATGGTTAAAGTATATCTTAAGTCCAAACTATTTTAATTTTTTTTCAATAAAGTCCAACTATGTAGGCAGCAGCCAATAATGGTCCTCCAATGATCAAAGAGTCCAAAATAACATTTTATTAGAAAATTTGAAGAATTAGAAAGTCAACACATTTCAGGGGTTCAGACACCCTCACCTCATCAGGGCACATGTTAGAAAATATAAAGATTCATAAAAAATATTACATTTCATGTTATTAGGAGATAATGTAAATAATACGAGTAGATACTTTATAACAGGGGTCTCCAAACTGCGACCCAGGGGTCAAATGCGGCCTGCTGCAAGTTTTTATGCGACCCTGTAATGTAAGAGGGGGACCCTGATGTAAGGGGACTTTGATTGGGACCCTGATGTAGGGGGGCTCTGATTGGGACCCTGATGTAGGAAGGCTTCGATAGGGACTTCGATGTAAGGAGGGCATCTGATGGGGACTCTGATGTAAGGAGAGCATCTGATGGAGACCCTGATGTAAGGAGAAAATCTTATGGGGACTCTGATGTAAAGAGGAAATCTGATGGGGACTCTGATGTAAGGAGGGACTATGATGGGGACTCTGATGTAAGTAGAGAATATAATGGAATCTCAGATGTAACAGAGGACTATGATGGGTACTCTGATGCTAGTAGGGAATCTGATGGGGACCCTGGTGTAAGGGGAGAATCTGATGGGGACCCTGATGTAAGGAGGAACTCTGATGGGGACCCTGGTGTAAGGGTGGCCCTGATGTAAGGAAACTCTGATATAAGGGGGCTCTGATGGGAACTCTGATGTAAGGAGGGAATCTGATGGGGACCCTGATGTAAGGAGGAACTCTGATGGGGACCCCGATGTAAGGGTAGCCCTGATGTAGAGGGGCTCTGATAGGAACTCTGATGTAAGGAGGGAATCTGATGGGGACCCTGATGTAAGGGGGGGCCCTGATGTAGGGAGACTCTGATTTTAGGGGGCTCTGATGGGAACTCTGATGTAAGGAGGGAATCTGATGGGGACCCTGATGTAAGGATAAACTCTGATGGGGAAGCTGATGTAAGGAGGCTCTGATGTAAGGAATAACTCTGATGGGGACTGATGTAAGGGAGCTCTGATGAGGACTCTGATGGGGAATCTGTTGTAAGGAGGGAATCTGATGGGACTCTGATGCAAGGGGTCTCTGGTTGGGACACTGATGTAAGGAAGAACTCTGATGGGGACTGATGTAAGGGGACTCTGATGAGAACTCTGATGGGGACTCTAATGTAAAAGGGCACTGAGGGGGACCCTGATATAAGTAGTAATGCTGATTGGGGCTCTGATAGGGAAAAAAAAAACTCCGCATTCAACTTAGTCATTAATTTAAATTTGATTCCTTCATTTATGAAAAAAAAAATTCATTTTCTTTTTGGCTCGTAAATATTTGCTGAAAAGTTTGGAGCTCTCTGCTTTATAACAGGACATGTATTATATTGTCACTTGTAGCCCTGAGGAGGGGGATGTCTGAACCCCCAAAATACTCGGGTTTCCTATTCTGCTGATAATCTAGTAAAGTATATGCCCATTGTTGGTGGTACCTTCCTGTGTCCTACATAACTGGCCAATAAAACCCACAGTGGTTGCAGCTTCCAGGTAACCGTTGTCCCACTCCACCCAAAACAATACAAAACTTGCCTTTAGATACACCTTATGTTTAACACTGATAGTATACTTACATTAAAATAAAAAAAATGAACATTTTCAGCGAACTTCCTGTCTGTACAATATCAGTGACTTTTCCCTCTTTTGCTGCAGCCGGTGTCCACGGATTTTGTGCAGTATGACAGTTATGGGGACATAAGCGGTGGGGTTCGAGGTAAGCAGCACTATATATATAAATATATATATATATAATAACAAATGAGTGTATAGTGTTACAAAATAATGAGATCCACAGTGAGAACTAATGACTATCTTTTCTGTTTCCCCCCTACAGATTTTCAGGTAGGTGTCACCTCGCCCCTAAGATGTTTTACTGATAGGGGGCAGTGTGGTGATATATATCTAACCTCCGCTCAAGTCTGCCCTCCCGTGGTGTGTATGAGATTTACACGGGTGAATGTACTGTTGTAGGGTAGGAATGATCTATGTCTGTCTGTCCCCAAAAATGATCTGTCTGTCCCCATCTGTCTTTGTGTTAAAAAATGTCACAGCTTTAATTAAATACTTCATGTATATGTATATATATATGTAGATATTTATATATATGTGTGTGTGTGTGTGTGTTTATATATTTTTATTGTTCATCATATTTTTATGTTTGACTCACCAGGGACTTTCATGCATACTGCATCTGAAATGCATAGAAATGAATTACATCAGTATTTGTCCTCACAAACCTTTTACATTTTGTGTTAGTGCATATTCACTGTTTTCAGTCTTACAGTATAGTAAGTTTTATTTCTTAATCTGTCACACATATGACAAAATTACAGAACTAGATAATGGCGATAATGCAGAATTCACTTCTGCATGTTTTTTTATTGCATCCATGTGTTTTATTGCTGAGTAATCAGCAGTAAAAACCTAATGGTTTCAATTGAAATATCCATTTCTACAGCAGACAGCTTACATGAAGTCAGGAGCCCTGGGCATTACTCTGTGCCAGGACTTTGCAATGCAGCTAATGATACACCCAGCTGAAACATTGGTTATGTAATTAGTGAACTGCTGCGTGTTCTATCCCTGTTTTATTTGTGACGGGTTCACTTTAAATAAATACCTTGGGTTGCTCTGGTTCCTAGGCCAAATATTGGTTCTGGGACAGTGAAGCTGAAGCTATTAAGCTTCACTTCTAGGGACATCATTGCTCCAGAGCTAATAGTATGCAGCTTCCGTCTGATGCTTTTCGCATGGGTGTCTTGCATTGCTATCTGCTGAGTACAGCTGTGATTGTCATCATGGTTTTCTGCATGTATTATATCCTGTAATCTTTGTACTATTCATCTTAATTGATATAAAGGTTTAATACAACCTGTTGTGCTCTGCTTCCCTTCTGGACTGCTCTGTACTGCTGTGGCACTGCAATGCTGGGATGTCACACAGCAGCTTCTATAATGTACTCTCACTCTGCACTACATGGCGGCACTTTGCTTGGCAGCTTCACACTGCTTACCTATTACTCAGATTTATATAGCACTGACATATGCTGAGCTTCACAGAGTACATATTACACAAGGCAACCAAAAGAGCTCACAATCTATTGCCTCATTAGTGTACATATTCCAGGGCCAGTTTGATCTGAAGTCAGTTAACTTACCAATATGTATTTGGACTGTGAGAGGAAATATACAAACTCCATGGAGGTTGGCTGTGAATTCTGCAAAGCAAAACTGCCAACCAGTTATCTGCAGTGCTGAGAAGTATTGAGTACTGATAGGTCTACTGCAGTGTGATGGTGCATCACTAAATGTGATTGTGCAACAGTGCAGTGCCACCCTTAGCTGGGACCAGTGCAGTGCCACCCATGTTGGATCAGCAGTGCAGTGCCATCTTTCGCTGTGGCCAGAGCAGTGCCACCCATGTTGAATCAGCAGTGCAGTGCCATCCTTGGTTGATGAACAGTTTAGTGCCATCTTGTGTTGATCAGCAATGCAATCCTATCCTTGGCTTGGCAGCAATGCAGTGCCATCCTGGGCTGATACCATGTTCGTGCCATCCTTGGTTGATCAAAAATGCAGTGCCATCCTTGGCTGGGAGCTATGCATTACAATCTTTCTCTAGGAGCAGTGCAGTGCCACCCTTGGCTGGTCAGCAGTGCAATGTCTTCTGTGGTTAGGTAGCAGTACAGAGCCATCCTTGGCGTGCAATTAAGTGCCATTTTTGGATGAGCAGCTGTGCAGCATTATCATTTGCTAGGAGCAGTGCAGTGCCATCCTAGGCTGGGAGCTATGCATTACCATCTTTCTCTAGGAGCAGTGCAGTGCCATCCTTGGCTGGGAGCTATACATAACCATCTTTTACTAGCAACAGTGCAGTGCCATCCTTGGCTGGGAGTCATGCATTACCATCTTTCTCTAGGAGCAGTGCAGTGTCATCCTTGGCTGGGAGCCATGCATTACCATCTTTCGCTAGGAGCAGTGCAGTGCCATCCTTGGCTGGGTGCCATGCATTACCATCTTTCTCTAGGAGCAGTGCAGTGTCATCCTTGGCTGGGTGCCATGCATTACCATCTTTCGCTAGGAGCAGTGCAGTGCCATCCTTGGCTGGGAGTCATGCATTACCATCTTTCTCTAGGAGCAGTTCAGTGCCATCCTTGGCTGGGAGCTATGCATTACCATCTTTCTCTAGGAGCAGTGCAGAGCCATCCTTGGCTGGGAGCTATACATTACCATCTTTCTCTAGGAGCAGTGCAGTGCCATCCTTGACTGGGAGCTATGCATTACCATCTTTCGCTAGGAGCAGTGCAGTGCCATCCTTGGCTGGGAGCTATGCATTACCATCTTTTACTAGGAACAGTGTAGTGCCATCCTTGGCTGGGAGCTATGCATTACCATCTTTTACTAGGAACAGTGCAGTGCCATCCTTGGCTGGGAGCTATGCATTACCATCTTTCACTAGGAGCAGTGCAGTGCCATCCTTGGCTGGGAGCTATGCATTACCATCTTTCGCTAGGAGCAGTCCAGTCCCGTCAATGCTTAGCAGCAATGCAGTGCCATATTTCACTCGGAGCAATGCAATGCCATCTTTTGTTAGGAGCAGTGCAGTGCCATCCTTGTTTGGTCAGCAGTGCAATGTCATCTGTGGTTGGGTAGCATGTAGCAGTGCAGTGCCATTCTTAGCTTTAAAGCACTACAGTGCCATCTTTCTCTTGGAGCAGTGCAATGCCATCTTGGCCTAATAAGCAGTGCAGTGCCATCCTGGCCTGGTTAGCAGCACAGTGCTGTCCTTGGGTGGTCAGCAGTGCCATTCCTGGGTGGTCAGCAGTGCAGTGCCATTTTTTTGCTAGAAGCAGTGCAGGGCCATCCATGGTTGGGATCTATGCATTGCCACCTTTTGCTAGGAGCAGTGCAGTGCCATCCTGACCTGGCAAGCAGTGCAGTGACTTTTTTCCTTCTGAGCAGTGTAATTCCATGCTTGGCTGGGAGCAATGCAGTTCCATCTTTCACTAGTAACAGTGCAGTGCCATCCTTGGCGGGTCAGCAGTACAGGTCCATGATAACACATAAGTGCCTCTTTCATCTTCTGGTTTTTCTTTTTTGATGCCACCTGACTGATTCTATACACTGGGGACAGGTAAAGGGAGAGAACATTTCAGCTTTATTGTTCATGCCGCTGATCTGGGCCCTTCAGTCATGCCAGGGGCCCAGAGGAACGCAGCAGGCGTGCTGGTGCAACAATAAAGCATTAGAAAACTGAAAGATGATTGCAGACGGGGACAGATCACTGACTTGCCCGTGTAGACTGCAGACAGCGTCACAAGACAACAGTGATAACATTGAATGCTTAAGCGGTAAATCTACCCAAACTAAGAATGATTCTGATTTGAGGGAATGGCTGCAGCTGGACGCACCCAGAGGCTTCTCCATCAATTTGTACCAGCTTAGTTTCCAGCCTTCATAAAGTGGAGCCCAAAGGAGTCTCCCTCCACCTGCTGCATACGCTAAGCAATGAGAATGGCTGCAGCAGTTGAGCAGAGCTGGAGTCTATGAAAGATGTGTGAAGCCGACGGGTGCTCCAGCCGTTTGGTCACCAACCCAAAATTGGAATATCAATTCCTGGTGGATCTAGGCATTTATCCTGCTTACCCCGCAGTGTAACAGAGCCCCTGCCTCAACCCCGTGCGCTCTGTGCGTAGACCTGTCTGTGCGCTCGTCCTGACTTCCACGTAGCTTGCATGTGTACCCGTAGAGCTGGTGTGTAGGAAGCGCAGTGAACCCTCCCTGCTTCTGTGTAACTGGTGCTTCTCTGAATGTTTCTCCACATAGTCACTGCCCGATGGTCACGTTCCCGTCATGAGAATGGATAGGGGTGTCTCTATGCCCAACATGTTGGAACCAAAGGCAAGTTCTCCTTTATACACTACAAGACATGGCGCCGGGGGGAACTGGATAGCGCTTGGGGTGCCTCGGCTTTCACTTCACTCGGCTCCGGGGGTCCTCAAGGTGAAGGTAGCCGAGGGTTCAGGCTAGAAAGTTTTATTACCTTGAAATGTTCGATTTTTGGGTTAGATTATGGGGTGTCAGTCCAGGCAAATCAATATTGGATGGACCCGTCATGTTGGCTGCAGCTGCTGACCACTTTCTGAAAATGCTAATGGCCTGGCTGATATAGCTCTGGCTACCAGATTAGGAGCTCTAGTTTTAATGTCTCCATACCTTTCCCAGCCCTGAAACTGAAGCCAGAGGCAGCCAGGCTAAGAGCATTTTCGGAAGGAGGTAAGCAGGTCTACAGGACAGGTCGTGGACTGCTGTATATATCAGTTTTTTTGGGTGGACATAATTTCAATACAGGAGCCTGCAGTTGATTATCTTCTGATAATGCAAATTTCTTGGCTGTTTTACTTACTTTCTGGCTTTAATGTGTTCTGGGTCAATGACCAGGCAGAAGGGTCCGGAAAGTGAGAATAATATGAGGTTGGGTGCACACCTTATGCATGTTGGAAACCGGCACAAAATTGCGCACTTTCCTGACATGCACAGAAACGCGATGCCCATTAGCAGACACACAGATGCCATTAAATGTCAATGGCACTCCCAATTGTCTGCTAATGCACCAGGGCTGCCCTACCTGCAACCCGCAGAAAATGCACAGGAAGGTGTGAGTGCCGCCACCTGTGTGGTGTGAACCTAGCCTTACTACACAGGTCAGTGACTCGTGACACAGGGTTAACCTGACAGCCAGATAATTGGCATTTTTCAGTAAAAACAATCAGCAATGGCGGCCCTGGAATTTCTCTAAGAAATGGTTTTCTTTATGCAAAGATGCCTGGCAGTCATGGCCCTAAAGTCGGGCCCTAGCTTGTTTTCTGGGGTTCCGGGACAAGTATGACATCATAACATGCTTGAATTGGTTTGTGGGTGCAGAAGGTTCTCACGCTGACAATTGGGCAGTCCTGATCAGGGCTTGGGGCCCCAGGATTGTCACGACTCCCGGGGTTTCCTACAGGGAGAGGGCTGCACCCCTAGCAGTATCTGGAATAATGGGGGGACAGTACTCTGTATCCGGTTGCTCTGTGCTACCCTCTAGTATATGCAGGCGACAGTGAGCCCTCCCTTCCCATCCCACACTGCCAGTCACACACATGACTTGCCCTCCCTCTGCACCAGAGGGGGTTCTGTTCTATCGCAGAGTCCGCCAGTACTGATGATTTGCTTGGTTTATCCCAGATTTACCCCTATGAGATGCTGATGATAACAAACAGGGCTCGGAACAAGATCCTGAGGGATGTGGACCGGACTAGACTGGAGGTGAGACCAGTGACTCTTCCTTCGAATACCGCTCTTTTATTTAGTAAATATTAAGGGCCCATTTACTTCTTTGCGGTGTGTTAACAGGCGTTATGGTAAGGCAGCCTATTCAACTTCAAGGGCTGCCAATGCATCCCAACGTGCTGAAGAATGGTTGGGTGCATTGGCTCCAGCTGCTGTCAATCACAGCCAGCAAGCAGGGGGCGGGGCCGACCCCTGTGCTATGTGTCCTATGGAAATCCAGAGCCGGCTCGGGAGCGAGCATGCACGAATGCCCACAGAGCACGTAGCTTAGTACTTGGCAGGGGGGGAGGAGCCCAGAGCACCGGCTGGGGACCCCAGAAGAGAAAGATCGGGGCTGCTGTGTGCAATAACTTTGCACAGAGCAGGTCATTATAACATGTTTGTTATTTAAAAAAAAAAAAAAAGGCTTAAGGCTCCATGCATACTGGCATTTTTTTTTTTAAGTTCTAGAAGCTGTTAGCATTTTTTTCTGCTCCTAGAAGCTAAACAGTGTTCTCCTATGTGTCCATGCACACTGATTTAGGCTATTAGCATTTTTTGAGGTTCAGCCTCTAGGAGCAAAAAAAAAATGTTTTTGTAGAGTTTTTATGGAGCGTTTTTCCAGCAGAAAACACGCTAAACGCTACTAAAATGCTCCAGCTTTTTAAAATGCTCCATGCTAAACAGCTTTTTTCCAGTTTTTGTCTACATGTACTATAAAAATGTTAATGCTTCTAAACGCTACTAAAAAATATGCTATTACCAGTGTTTTTTATCCAGTGTTTTTTGAGCTTAAAAAAAAAAAATGCTAGTGTTCATGGATCCTTGATATATGTTTAAGAAAAGCACATGACCCTTTTTATCCAATGCAGTGTATTTGTGGCACACTAATGCAGGAGCATTGTCTTAGAGCAGGGGTGGGCAAACTGGGGCCCTCCAGCTGTTGTGGAACTACAAGTCCCATCATGCCACAGTCATGATGCAACTGTCAGCCTTTCAATGCCTCATGGGACATGTAGTACCATGACAGCTGGAGGGCCGCAGTTGCCCACCCCTGCCTTAGAGCATCAGGGTGCCACTCCAAGTACATGACAATACATGTTATGTGCATTATTGCTCATTGTAATAACACATGTGCTACGGCAATACAGAACTGTAAATGGACCCTTAAACCCCAATTGAATTTTCAGTTTACATACATGACATCAAAACTAAAGGTGTGCAAAGCCTTTTTCTAAAGCAGCCACAGCCTGAGTAGAAAAGCCTGTCCACTGTCAACATGCTGCAGAGAAGGACCCTTGCCCTGTGGAGGGAAGCAGCGGCCTCTCTACAGAGGCCTAAAAAAACACCCCTAGCTAAGATCGCTCCAATGAACAAGGAGCATGAGTTTCATTAATTCCAGAGCTACTGGCCAGACTCAACAGGGGGTGTCTCAGACCTCTGCAGAGAGGCCGCTGCTTTCACGAAGAAAGCAAGGGTCCTTCTCCGAAGCATGCTGGCATGGCACAGGCCTTTCTACTCAGGCTGTGGTTGCTTTCTAAACAAAAGAAACTGTAGGACCTTGCACTCCTTCTGTTTTATGCTCTTGGAATGGATTTAATGGATCTAAACTGAAAGTTGAGTTGGGATTTAAATGACCTTTGCTGACCTACTTTTGAAATTGCTAGCTGGCTGGCTGTTATGCTGATCCACTGGCTTAGAGTATATATGCAGTCAAAACTTTTTTTTTCAGTTTTACAAAGAGTAGGTAAAGGGTTAAAGTATACCTAAACCTTTTGTTACACCAGATACACACTATGCATGCTATGCAAGAAAACCCCCCCTGCAGATTTCACCTTACTGGAGCTGATTCATCGGATGTCATGTGACTGCCATCTCATTCACACAGGGCTGAGGCTGTGGGTGGAGCTTAGTGGCACAGCGGAGAAGGTTGACAACGCTACTGCAGCATTGGGAGTTGCTGGTTTAGAGTTGTCACCCTGTTACAGGAAGTCCAGGAGGCACTGCAGCAACTGACAGGATCGTAAAGTAATCAGGGCAAAAATCTACACAAAAACAAAATGTAAATCCGTAGGCTGTTCAGATTTATTTTGTAATTTCTTACAGTACTTGCAAAAATAATTTTTTTTTTTTGCTGTCTGTGCCCTATCAGAAAAACTTCCCTTTCATTGTGTCCTGGAGACACAACAGGGAGTGAGAGGACGCCTCTCCAAGTGAAGGTGTCCATATTGAAAGATTTCCTCTCACTTCGCCCCCATTCACACCTGAGCGTTTTTTTGTGCATTTTTTTCTCATGTCTTGTCCCGTGTTTTCATGTGCATTTGCAAACGTTTATTTTATTTTTATTTCAGGTACTTATATAACACCATCAGTTTATGCAGCACTTTACATATATATTGTACATTCACATCAGTCCCTAACCCTCAAGGGGTGTACAATCTAAGGTCCCTAACTCACATTCATACATACACATATTAGGGACAATTTAGACAGCCAATTCACCTACCAGCATGTCTTTGGAGTGTGGGAGGAAACCGGAGTACCTGGAGGAAACCCACGCAGGCACAGGGAGAACATGCAAACTCCAGGCAGGTGATGCCATGGTTGGGATTTGAACCAACGACCCTAGTGCTGCAAGGCGGAAGTGCTAACCATTTAGCCACAGTGCTGCCCCTCTGTGCGATTTGTTCAGGCATTTTCAGGCTTTTTGAGTTCTGGCATTTTTGCATTAGCCAATAGAAACAAATTTTATCTGTGACATCAATTGTTGCCATGTTTTGCTGTGGCAGAAAATTGCTCTTGCCCGTACGTCAAAACACGCGATTTGCGCGTTTCCATGTATTTCTATGGAAATGAAAACACAACAAAAACACATCAATGTGCCGGAATGGAGCTACAAAAGTAGCTCCAAATTTTTTTTGAGTTTTGGGCATTCTGCTTTAGGAGACTTGGTGTGGAGATGTGAACCATCTCCATGGTGTAATATTGATTTTTTTTTTTCTCCCTGAGCGTTTTGGAGCTTTGAGCTTCGTACTACAAAATGCTTGTATGAATGAGGCCTTCCTGTTCTGAGGACAACTCAAAAAGTTTGACTTTCCATTCACTTTCTGTCCCAGTGACCAGGAATACTGAGAGAATGAATATCCCCAGTGAGGACACAGACAGCAATAAAAACCTGTCAGGGGTTCTAACCCTTCCACACACCATCCAAATGTGGGCTGTAACCAGGGGTGGACTGACAACTCATGGGGCCCCCGGGCAATAGGGAATCATGGGGCCCCTGTGTCCTTGCCCAAACTCAAAAAAGCCTATGAAAAAGGTACCAGGGGCATCTCATGGGGCCCCCTACTGACCCCGGGTCCTCAGGCAGTGCCCGAGTTTCCAAATGGTCAGTCCGCCCCTGGCTGTAACAATCCTTTGTCCCAGCTGAGCGACTGAGGAAGTATTCAAACATGCAGAAAATGAAATTACAGCTGCTGAACAAAATGCTTGTTCCAGGTCCAAGTATTTCAGCAGGAGGATTGGCATGACAGCCAGGCAAAGCGCAAATCCTAAAGGAATTGCAGTTGTTTCAGCACAGATTGTTTTTTACTTTAATTTTTGTAAAATAAACACGTCATTTAATAAATGAAGATTCTATGGAGTGTGGATTTAATGTCCTCCGTTCTCTCCGCAGCGTCACCTGGCACCCGAAGTGTTCCAAGAGATCTTTAAGATGACGATACAGGAATTCGACAAGCTGCCGCTTTGGAGACGCAATGAACTGAAGAAGAGGGCCCGGCTTTTCTGAGACATTTTACTGGGAGTGTCCCCTGCTGGAGCCCTTCTGCGGCTGTGTCACTTACAGGAAGCAACCCAATACTCTGCCCCGTGTGATAAGATATACCCTTGAACGGGGCGGTGCTAGTGGGAAAGGGGGCATGGTGCCACCCTGCCTTCCCACGCTACTCCAAATCCTGTCTCTAGGCGTGCCATTGGACAATGGATGACAGGTTTCCTTAAACTGCCACACTGGCTCACTCTGCCCTCCCCTGCGGATCACTCTGCCCTCCCCTGCGGATCCAAATATAGGATGAGAGTGAAAGTGGCCTGGGGGTGCTTTTTTTTCTGTGTGTGTGTGTGTTTGTGCAAGAGAATTTAACTTTATAAAGTCGATATAACACTGGGCTGTTGTGACCTATAGCGTGGACTTGTCATAGCACTGATAACAGACATGATACTAGAGCCACTTTCTTTAGAAAAGGGGTGACCATTGTTGAACTTGGCTTTAAATATATCCAGAACATGGAAAACCTCATATCAGTTCTTTAGGTAGGTGGAATCCCTCATCATTGGTCTAGATCATCATGCCAAACCATCAGCTGGCCATAGAACAAGACCTTGCTCCAACTTTTCCTCCTCTGGGACAAGTGGTACGGGTGAGGAACCCTGGGTATGGGGCGGTGGTGTGGATCAGGGACAGAACTTCCTAACTCTAAGGCGCTAACAGCTTAATTTCCTATATTTTAATTATTTTTTTGTTTTTATAGAAATGGGTTGATTATTAGTAAATTTGTCTGTAGTAAATATATCAAGTCATGTTCATGCCATGGAAGACCTGATATCACCTATAGGTATGAGGATTTCCTCAGCATGGATCTAGCTCTTCAGGCCAAACCAATGGACGGACAAAGTTAAAGACCTTACTCCAACTTCTGCTCCTCTACGACAAGTGGTACAGGTCCTCTAGGACACGTGGTACGGGTACAGAGTGCAATACCTTTCTTCAACTTCTTCTCTAGAATAAGTGATACGTTTCAGGAACCCTGGCTATGGAGTGGTGGTGTCAGGAACCCTGGTAATGGAGAGGTGGTACAGGTCAGGAACAACTTAATTAAAGGAAACCTGAAAAATGTGGCCCTGATGCTTCCAACTCTAAGAATTGAGCAGGGTTTCTCATGTTGAATTGTTCCTTAGAAAAGGGGTGATCTTTCCTAAATTTGGTTTTAGTAAATTTATCAAGCCAGGTTTATGCCATGGAAGACCTGATATCACTTCCCTAGGTATTTTGAATCCCTCAGTATGGGCCTAAATTGTTGGGCTAAACCAATGGGTAGATAAAGATCAAGACGCTACTCTGAGTTTTGCTCTTCTGGGACAAATGGTTTGGGTCAGGAACCCTAGGTATGGGGTAGTGGTACGGCTCAGGAACAACACTTAAAGGGAACCTTCCTATATGTACATTTGAAAAATGCGGACCTGCCAGGGGTCAGCATTGATATTTCCCCATATGTAATCTTTACAGGTCCTCTTTAATCATAGAGCCTCTATGATTGAGTTAAGAGTAACAAAACTTATTAGTGACACTGTTCCCTAGCTGTACCGCACTTGGATGTGTGGTTAGGCCTGTCTAGTACAAATGTTCCTCCCACTTGGAGATTGGTTTAAAGTATTTATTGGATAAGAACACCAGATACAGCCAACATGTTTCGGGGAAAGGCCTCCCTTTTTTAGGGCTTGAACAGCAGTTTGTAATAGAATCAGGATGGAGTTCACCAGAAAGCCTAGGAACAGGACCAGGTCCACATCCACCATACTTTAAGCATGGGTTTACCTTCCTAAAGGAGAACGTACCTTTTATCACCAATCCAGGTCTATCACATATCTACCAGACTACCATTGTCATCCATCAGCAAGGGCAGACTGACCATCTGGAAACTCGGGCACTGCCCGAGGGCCCAGGGTCAGTAGGGGGCCCCATAAGATGCCCCTGGTACCTTTTTCATAGGCTCTTTTGAGTTTGGGCAAGGACGCGGGGGCCCCATGATCCCCTATTGCCCAGGGGCCCCATGAGTTGTCAGTCCGCCCCTGTCCATCAGTGTAATACAAAGGTCACAAAAGTCTGGAGTGCTGTCTTCTCTATGTTCACCTGAAGGTCCCAACGTTATTGATTGGAATGATTTAAGGCCACCATTTTTTCTCTGTTGAACGTTTTTAATCTTTACTTGATGCCCTTGCTCTGAGACAAAGGACTATATCTAACATAATCTGCATTTCTGCCTCCCTGCTTCTATTTATTGTTGATAAAATCATTTTCTTAAGTTTTCCTGCCTTCTACAGGGTGACCTAAGAGTGACAGGAGCTCATCTTCAAGAAACTTGGTGCTCTCTTGGGTGGAAAGTCACATATTCAGATATATTTTAATTTTTGTACAGTATGCTGTAGCTCAGAGGTTGTCAACTTACCACGTATAGAGGACCTCAATTGTGGCTGCTGCCATCACCAAAGGGCCACACATAGGGATCTTTTTATTTAAAAAAAAAATCCACATAGCCGTGAATCTGCATGAATGTTTGTTCTGTGTGAATTGTGCATTTTCTCTTCTATGACTGGTACTAAAATACTACATTATGGCTACCAGATGGAGCCAAGAAACATCAGGTTTTGTAATAAGAGATACAATGTAACAATTGTAGAGAACACTAGAGGGAATTGGCAAATAAATGTCACCATTGGATAAAGTTCTCTAGAATTGTTACATTGTATCTCTTGTTACAAAGACTTCTATATTTCTTGAACTCCTCAACTCCATCTAGTAGCCATAATATGGTATTTTACTGGTGCCCATAATAAGACATTGGTTCAGAAAGAAGCCTAAAGATTCCACTTTTTATAAATAGACTCCATAATGTTCAGTATTTGTAATACTACACAAGACTGTATGTGAAACTACCACAGGATATGGTCAGAGACTGTGGACATGCCACAAGTGTGGTTGGGGACTGGAGACACGGAGTAGGATACAGACAGTGTCTGGGAGCATATTACAAGAGACTGTTAGAGATCACTGCCATCGCAGCCCCTTTACAAATCCATGCTCCCATTACTGACTGCTGGGATCTGAGAGTCGCCAGACAATTACCAAAGAGCTGTATGTGGCCCTTGTGCTGCAGGTTGGGCACCAGGGCTCTAGCTGATTAGTTGTTTTGAATCAGTGGGAGCAATAATTACCCCCAGCATTGATATCAGTGGGAACTATAATTACCCCCAGCATTGATATCAGTGGGAACAATAATTACCCCCAGCATTGGTGTCACTGGGAGTTATATTTACCCCCAGCATTGGTGTCAGTGGGAAAAATAATTACCCCCAGCATTGGTGTCACTGGAAGTAATATGTACCCCCAGCATTGGTGTCATTGGGTGTTAGTCTGGGTTCACACTTCTGCGGTTCAGCATATCGCACGTGATTCACACAGGAACCTCACCACATTCCTGTGCAAATCACATGAAAATTCTGTTTGTTGCAATTTGAGCCATACATTTTATATGGCTCAAATCGCACCGCATCCGCATCAAAAAGGTGCAGGACCTGGGGTGTTGTTAACATACACACCCGCAGCAGTTTGCATAAATGGGGTGCGATTGTGATGCGGTGCAGAATTCGCACAGAAACTGCTGCGAATTCTGCACCGCATCAGTGTGAACCCAGGCTAATAGTTAACCCCAACACTGGTGTCACTGGGAGTAATGAAAGTGGCCCAGCAACTGGTATTAGTGGGAGCAATAATTATCCCTGGCATTGATGTCAGTGGGAGCAATAATGATCTCCAATATTGGTGTAGTAGAAGTAATAACAAATGCCTCCAGCATTGGTGTCAGTGGGAGCAATAACTACCTCCAGCATTGGTGTCAGTTGAAACAATAATTACCCCCAGCATTGGTGTCAGTAGAAGTAATAAAAATACCCCCAGCATTGGTGTCAGTGGGAGTAATAAGAAATGCCTCCAGCACTGGAGTCATGGAGTCAGTGGATTGCAATAATTACCACCTCCCAGCACTGGTGTCAATGGGAGCAATAATTACCCGCAGCATTGGTGTCAATGGGAGCAATAATTACCTCCAGCATTGGTGTCAATGGGAGCAATAATTACCCCCAGCATTGGTGTCAATGGGAGCAATAATTACCTCCAGCATTGGTGTCAATGGGAGCAATAATTACCCCCAGCATTGGTGTCAGTGGGTATAATTGTAACTTCCAGCATTGGTGTCTGTGGCTGCAATAAATAACACCCCCCATGCTGGTGTCAGTGGCATTAGTATTTAACTTCTGATGACATTAGTGGTCAATGGCAAAACTGAGCTGGTGCTCAGTGGCAGTGGATTGTACCCCTCTCCCCTGCATTGGTGTTCAATGGCAGTGAAAAGTACACCCTCCAGAATGGGTGGTCAGGGGCAAAGATATTTACTGCCACCGCATCCACCAGCATCACTGGTCAATGGCAGTGAAATGTACACCCACCCATTACTGCCCCCCACCCCCACCACCTTCCTGTGCATTGGTGTTGAGTGTTTTCTTCCCTGCAGTACTGCCTGTCTTCAGGATGACATCAGGTCCGTACTATACCTGGACTGTCGGGTGGAGATCACATCTACCTGCTAGTACCAGTATTTCAGTGCCGGGTGCTTGGATGTAGAGTGTATTCCAGGCACCCCACTCTGCAAAGTCCGAGCGTCCTGGATTCTGCGGGACAGACACTACGAGACAGGGACTAATATCCCTGGACTGTCCCGCAGAATCCGGGACACAGGACAACTATGCCAGAACGGGAGGTGTCCCGACACAGAAAAAGGCCCGCGGTTTGGTAAGGTAACCCAAAGTTTCCAGCTGACAATCTGATTAAATTCTCTTGCAGTGAGTGAGATGTGGTTGGAGATTTTTTTTCCATGAGTTTCTTTTTCTGAATAAATGATGTTTCTGCCGCCCGCCATGGCCCGTCTGCGCTCCTCCCGCCAGCCGCACGGACAATCTCCAGGAGCCAGGATGGGGGGAGGGCGCCGAGCTGTGCACCAATCCGCTTCTCTGATCAGTAACCGCATATAACTGGAGTTTAGGGACTTTCACATATCAAATATATAACAGGAAGAACGTATGAAATAATGTACGTGTGACCCCCGACCCCCCCACTATAGCAGGAGAGGCGCCAACCGCCAACCACTCCTCAGTATTGAACCCTCACCTGTTATCTGTACAACCTTCATTAAAGAGGAATATTACACTAAACCTGTGTGTGCTTTTATATGGAACCGAGAATTACACCCGGCATCCGGGACAGAATTGGGACTGTGCAGAGTCCATACATACAGAATAAGGACAGATACTGAGAATTACACCCGGCATACGGGACAGAATTGGGACTGTGCAGAGTCCATACATATAGAATGAGGACAGATACTGAGAATTACACCCGGCATCCGGGACAGGAGAAGTGGGACTGTGCAGAGTCCATATATAGAGAATAAGGAGAGATACTGAGAATTACACCTGGCATACAGAACAGGAGAAGTGGGACTGTGCAGAGTCCATACATACAGAATAAGGACAGATACCGAGAATTACACCCGGCATACAGGACAGGAGAAGTGGGACTGCAAAGTCCACACATACAGAGTAAGGGCAGATACTGAGAATTACACCCGGCATACAGGACAGGAGATGTGGGACTGTGCAGAGTCCATACATACAGAATAAGGACAGATACCGAGAATTACACCTGGTATACAGGACAGGAGAAGTGGGACTGTGCAGAGTCCATACATACAGAATAAGGACAGATACCGAGAATTACACCTGGTATACAGGACAGGAGAAGTGGGACTGTGCAGAGTCCATACATACACAATAAGGACAGATACCGAGAATTAAACCCGGCATCCAGGACAGGAGAAGTGGGACTGTGCAGAGTCCATACATACAGAATAAGGACAGATATCGAGAATTACACCCGGCATACAGGACAGGAGAAGTGGGACTGTGCAGAGTCCATACATACAGAATAAGGGCAAATACTGAGAATTACACCCGGCATCCAGGACAGGAGAAGTGGGACTGTGCAGAGTCCATACATACAGAATAAGGACAGATACTGAGAATGACACCCGGCATCCAGGACAGGAGGAGTGGGACTGTGCAGAGGGTGTGGTTTCCTGTGGAGCAGCTGCAGGCTGTGTGGTGCTGACCTCCTCTGATGTCTGGTACAAGCCCAGGGTTGGGCTGCCCTGGGCTGGGACACCTCCTAGGAGAGTCCCAGGCTTCTCGGCCTGCTCATGGAGGTGAAGCTGTGGTTGGTGGTGAAGCTGGAAGACAGAGTTCGGTGAATGGAAAGCAAATGGCAGAGACTGTGAGTAGATGTGGGAATGTTGGTGATGGAAAGTCCAGTGTAAGAAGTTCTGGTAATACAGAGAAGATGAAGTCAGTCCAGCAGTGTGAGAATGTCTCTCAGCAAAATGTCAGTTCTGGAAGTGCAGCACATGGCAGTCCGCCATTGCAGCCAGAGCATGCCCAGCAGAGAAGGGCCCAGTCAGTTCAGTCCAAACAGCAATGTAATGTTGTCACCAAGCAAACTCCAAGCTCTGGAGGAGCAGCTCAAGGCAGTCAGCCATTGCAACCACAGCAGGCCCAAGCCGTGCAGAGTGGAGCCCATGCCGTGCAGAGCGGGGCCCATCTAGTTCAGTCTAAACAGCAATGTAAGGCTGTCACCAAGCAAACTCCAAGTTCTGGAGGAGCAACCCAAGGCAGTCCACCATTACAGGCACAACAAGCCAAGCAGAGGAAAGTTCAGTCTGTCCAGCAATGTGGTGTTGTTACCCAGCCTAGTCCAAGCCTTGGAGGTCCAACTCCGGGCAGTCCACTATTACAGGCACCGCAAGCCCAGCAGAGCAAAACCCATGCCGTGCAGAGCGGGGCCCATCCAGTTCAGTCAAAACAGCCATGTAAGGGTGTCACCCAGAGCACTCCAAGCTCTGGAGGAGCAATGCAAGGCAGTCAGCCATCGCAATTACTGAAAGCCCAGCAGAGCGGAGCCCATGCCGTGCAGAGCGGGGCCCATCCAGTTCAGCCTAAACAGCAATGTAATGTTGTCACCCAGCGCACTCCAAGCTCTGGAAGTGCAACTCAAGGGAATCAGCCATTACAGTCGCAGCAAGACCAGCAGAGCAGAGCTCAGTCAATTCTGTTTAAACAGCAATGTAATGTTGTCACCCTGCACAGTCCAAGTCATGGAGGCCTAACTCCATGCGGTCAGCCATTACAGGCACCACAAGCTCAGCAGAGTGGGGCCCATGCCGTGCAGAGCGGAACCCATACAGTCCATGCAGCTCAGGAATGTAAGGTTGTCACCCGGCATGCTTCAAGTTCTGGAACTGTAAATCAAGGCAGTCAGTCATTGCAACAAAAGCAAGTCCAGCAGAGTAGAGTCCATGCCATACAGTGCAAAGTCCATGCCGTGCAGAGTGGTGATCACACAGTCCATATGGCTCAGGAAAGTGACACTATCACCCAGCACACTACCGGCTCTGGAGTAGCAACAAAAGGCAGTCAGCCATTGCAAACAAAGCAAGCCCAGAAGAGTGGAGCCCATGCCGCACAGAGCTCAGCACAGGCCGTTCAGAGCGGGGCCCATACAGTTCAGAGTGGAGCAGAGACACCTGTCACTCCCAGTACTCCGCGCAGATCTGCAAGGACTACGTTGGAGCAGAAAACTCTGAAGGAGAACTTACAGCAGTGTGTAATGGTGGGCAGTGGCCAGGAACGCTCATTACGCCCCAGGTCCCGGCAGAAGAAAGATGATGGAGCCAATAAGCCTCCACAGTCTGGCCCGGAGAGTCCTTCTACATCCAGCAGAGACCCTTCACCCAGTACCGCTGATGGGGATCAGAATTTCAAGCGTCCCGCGGATAGGAAGCAGAAAGTGTTAAAGTCACCTGTGCTGCGCCTGGCTGACAGGATTCCTGCTCTGGAGAAGAGAATGAAGACCTTGAGGAAAGCTAAGGCTTCGACCCAGAAAAGGATTGACTCCATCTACAGACTCAAGGCTGCCGACCCCGGGAATGAAGTCCTACATGACAGCGAGCTTAACGCCCTGGGCATTGAACTGGCCGGTATATCGAGGAACATTGATGCTGTTCTGGAAGAACTGGGACCAAGGGGGGAGGTGTATCGGGATTGTGATTGGGTTGGGGCACAATTAAGTGTTAGGATGGAGTCTTCTTCAGAGTCAGACTCCGGGGAACTGATCCAAGGCACGCTACCAGCAAATGTGCTTCCTGAAAGACAGACTCCAGCTCTGGAGGATAGCGGTAGCGTCAGCTTCACCCAGCAGACTTTCATAGTGCAGGAAACTCAGAGAAGCGACATGGACTCCCAGCACATGGACTATGAGGACGGTGTTGCTACCCCCGGTTCTCATGGTGGAACCAATGCTGAGGGGACTGGTGTTCGGGATGGGGTAGTTGATAATTATGCAGATGAAGCTGCTGATGCTAGTGGTGATGTGGCCAGTGCTGATATCACTAATATTGATGTAGGGGTTCCTGATGTCATTAACACTGAGGTAGGTATGTCTGGATGGGGTCAGGACCAGTCTGAGGACCCTGTGAATGTGGCGATGGAGGAGTCAGTTCAGGATAACACCCGTGATTTCCCCCCTTTGGTTGAGTCGCCACCTGCATCACAAGGGAATAGTGGTCCATCTGGCCATGTCCCTCCTCGGAATGCCTGGAGCCGTGGGGCTCCTTCTTTTTCCAACAATACCGGTTATACTGGTCAGGCCTTCAAGAGGAGGAACGTGGTCAGGTTGAAGCATAGGGGTTCCAGAGAAGAGCTCCCTGATAGGAGGTTTGTAGTTAGGGAGTTGCTGTGTCAGCAGATGGGGTTTGTGCCCGCAGATATTTTGGCAGTCATCAACCTCCCTGACAGACGGGGGTATGATGTCAGCTTCAAGCTCATGTCTGGCTTGGACAGGTTCTGGGCCGGCTTTAGTGGGTTTCGGGATAAAGAGGGGTGGAAGATTTTCACCTTCATCCCCATCTCCAAACCTGACACAGCAAACGTGAACATCATTTTCTGGAATGAGTCTGTGCCCCCCCAGGATATTGTAGTCTGGCTCAGAAGGCATTGTGAGATGGTCTCTGATCTGACCAAAACTAGGGACAGTGATGGGATCTGGACTGGAGGTTGGAGGGTTCTTGTCAAGCTGAGGCAGAGTAACAATGTCACCCATCACCTTCCAAACTCCTTTTTCATTGGGCGAGAGAGGGGAGTTTGCTTCTATGCAGGTCAGCCCAGGCTATGTTTCAAATGCGGTAAGTCGGGTCATGTGGCGAGTGTCTGCTCTATCATGAAGTGTAATCTGTGTGGGGAGGTCGGCCATGTCAGTTCTACCTGTGAGAACATCAAGTGCAATCTATGTGGTAGGCTTGGCCATTTACACAGAGATTGCCCGGTGGCTTTCCACAATAGGGATGAGGAATCAGTGGATGAGGAATTTCTGGTGGCAGCAGAACACCTGGAGGAGGAAGCCTTAATGAATGGGGTCATATCAACTGAGGGGGAGGTAAACCCAGAAGTCCAAGGGGCCAGCCTCGGGCAGGTGGGCAGTGTTCAGCAGGCTGAGGAGCAGCGGCCATCTGTGGCCATCCCATCCGTTTCAGTTCCTGCCTCTGTGGAGAACATTCCCAGGCAGAAGAGAAGGAATAGGAAGGAGAAGGCCACCCGTAAACCTGAAAGTGAATGGACCCGAGTGCAGAAATCCGCTAAGAAGGTGAGAAGGGCGCCAGAAGGTAGTATGGCAGTCGGCAACCGGTATGATGTCCTATCAGAGTCAGATGCTGACTCCTCTGATCTAGAGGACCAAATGGGGGAAGAAGTAGAAAGGGAATCTGCAGCTAGTTCAGGGGAGGACCCGCCCACTAAGAAGCGCCCGCTCCCGGCTCCCGTATTTGTAGAATCCGATATGGAAACTGGTAGTCGGCGGAGTGACTCAGATTCCGATTTATAAAAAGAGTTTAGAGCCGAAAGGAATATAAAATGGGAGGAATTTATTTACAGCATCAAATTCTATGCAGAACTTTCATTAGTTTAAGTTGTTGACTTTCTGTCGTGAAGATGTAGGCAGTTGTTACATTGTTGGTTTGTGTGTTTTTTATGATGATGGTTACAGTTTTGTTACCTTGTAATTTGTTTGTTTATACAAATAAAAATATCCATACATACAGAATAAGGGCAAATACTGAGAATTACACCCGGCATCCAGGACAGGAGAAGTGGGACTGTGCAGAGTCCATACATACAGAATAAGGACAGATCCCAAGAACTGCACTCGCTGAGTGTCCCCTCCAGGGTGGGATATGTCGTCTCCCATGCAGTAAGTGGTGTTCTATATTGTCTGATCTGGTCTTTCTGTAACTGTCACATTCTTTGCCATCATACTGTCAGCAGCACTGTGGGGGGCTCGGGTCGGTTACTGTCTGCTGCCTCTATAATGGGAGCGCGGTCCATTGTTATCGATCGCTCAGCCATAAGCTCCGCTCTCCGCTTCATAATGAGGGGAAATTGGGATGAAACAATCCGATAACAATTTATTTCTTTGTGACAAGTACGCCATGGATGGAGGAAATTGTCCCCCACTGACTTCACCTTGGAACTGACAACCGTTGAATATCCCGCTGTGACAACAGAAAGACATGGTTGTATCAATGTTAACTACGGTTTCCTCCTCATCCTCCATGTCAGCGTACGATCGGCTTTATCCACGTGATCTTTTTTTTTTTTGTTTGCTTTCTGTTGTTATTCTCATTTTATTGATTATTGCAAGTTACATCCGATCATCTGCTGACATGAGGGGGACCAGGAATATGGAGAATGAGAAAATATATACCGTCATATTCTTTATCTGGTCCCTTCTCGTGACAACATAATTACCCTCACCATACACATTACAATCTGACCGTACAATCAGCAGTAGTAAACCAAAAATGTAAAATATTGCAGCTTACCAATCATTAGATGTGGCGGCTGCAGGGGCGGACTGACCATTTTTTCAGGCACTGCCCAAGGGCCCGGGATCAGTAGGGGGCCCCATGAGATGCCCCTGGTACCTTTTTCATAGGCTTTTTTGAGTTTGGGCAAGGACACAGGGGCCCCATGATCCACTATTGCCCGGGGGCCCCATGAGTTGTCAGTCCGCCCCTGGGCGGCTGCATTAGTTTTCTTTTATATTTTTTTTCCCCCCTCTGTTTTCACCTGGTGATCTGTCAGTAACACACCTCTTGTATTAGAGCGCTCTCACTCTGGATGAAGGAGCAACAAAGACAGCAGCAATGTCAGTCTGGGGGGAGGGGAGTGTTATATATACTAGCAGACTTAGATACACTAACCCCAGTTTCACACCTAACCATTTTCTGCAGCATTTTGCAGAAATGCAGTACAGTCCATTTAACATGATTTCCTATGGGACACGCATTTTCACCCGGTGTGTTTTATGGAAAGGGTCAGGGACTTTATTGAAGACAAGTTGTGCTTTTGTTTCTATAGACTTCAATGGAAACGCTGCATGTATTGCATTTTTTATGCATTTTGCATTTTAAATCTTCCTAGCAACAAGAAAAAAAAAAAAATGCAGCACAAACGCATCAAAAATGCAAGTGAAAAAAAACGCAATGCAGAAACGGCTCAAACGTAACCTGCATAGTTGTGAACCGAGCCTTACAAGTTGAAGCCAAACGTCAGCAACTGTTTTGTTTCTTTTGGGATAAAGGTTTTCCATAAAGAAATAAAAGCTGATCATTGTAAGCACCCCTGTCAGTGGTAAATGGTTTACATAGAAACAGAAAAATGACAGCAGAAAAAGGCCAAGTGTCCACTGAGTCTGCCCTTCTTGTAATGCTTTTTTGCTTTTGCTTGTGTTTTTTTGTTTGTTTTTTGTCTTTGTTTTTTCTGTTAAATTTTAGTATAGATCTATGTTTAGCGCTGGCACCCCCTTTTTTTCTTTGTACAAACAAAATATAATAACAATGATCCTTCCTTTAGCAGCTAGAGTGAGCCCGGGTTCACATACATGCGGTGCGGCATATCGCAGGTGATTCGCGCAGGAACCGCACCGCATTCCTCTACAAATCACATGCGACTTGTGTGCGGTGCGATCGGAGTCATACATTTTGTATGGCTCTAATCCCACCGCACCCGCACCAAAAACGTGCAGGACCCTTTTTTTGTCCCGCACTAGAATCGGATCACATGGGTATTCACAGCTATGTGATCCAATTCTGCACATCGCACCGCGTTTTGCGGACCGCTTTTGGGGTGTTGTTAACATACATGCCCGCAGTGGTTCGCATGAACGGGGTGTGATTCTGATGCGATGCGGCATTCACACAGAAAACGCTGCGAATTCTGCACGGCATCAGTGTGAACCCGGGGTCAATCTGTTCCCTTCACATAAAGAAATGGTAATGATAGACATGTGCAGCGCTCTCAGAATAATGACCTCGATATTGTCTCTGTAGAACAGAAGATCAGATGTCATCCATCCATCAACTTCTTCCTGGGAATCCAATCTTCCTATACACTGATCTGCAAAAAAGATATTTAATACAGTGTGCTATGCTCAATACGCCATGCTTCCCGTCCTGTTATATGTGCTGACATTGATCATACAATCCATACGTGTCTTTGTTCCCCAGAGCTCTTTATCTAGCCCTACCCTCCATATCTCTATCCATCCATTCAGTCATATCCGACCCTTGGTGATTGCATGGACTGTCACTTGTAAGCAACTTTTTCCATGAATTCTATTAGCAATTATTTTTACAGGGAAGGTTGCCAGGTCTTTCCCCAACCCCTACCATGCAGGAGAGCCCACATGGCCAGGGATGAAAGTAGGACAATTTAGACAGAAGCCAATTAACCTACCAGCATGTCTTTGGAGTGTGGGAGGAAACTGGAGCACCCGGAGGAAACCCACGCAAGCAGAGGGAGAACATGCAAACTCCATGCAGGGGGGTGCCATGGTCAGGAATTGAACCGATGGCCCATTTACTGCAAGGCAGACATGCTAACCACTCAGCCACTGTGCTGCCCTACCCTCCATCTACTTGCTGTATATTCAATCAGTTATCCTCAGATTCACTGCAGCTCCGTGTCTCCTGGTGTCCGGCACTTCAATGGTCGTGCCACACAATTTCACCCAAAATACAAAATACCAATATGGTCCAATACTGGTTTCTAAAAATCTCTCCCAAACAGAAATCCATTCCCATTATAATATATTCACTGTGCATTCCCATTAATACGCACAGAAGGATCCACCAAGTGTATCACCTCGCCAAAAATACACAATGCAAAACGAAATGCAGAAACGGCTCAAACACAACCTGCATAGGTGTGAACCGAGCCTTACACAGTATATGCGATGCAGTGCAATGTGATCAGAACTCAGCAGGCAGGAGGAAGCATTTTCCTCCCCCCAGGTGATCAGACTATACATTGTAACTTTGTAGCAAGTCACACGGTGAGAGGCTACAGCAGGGGCTGATCTGTGACAAACATTTGTGAACACAGCCCAGAATTGCACAACGTCATAACCAGGGGCGGACTGACAACCAATGGAGCCCCCGGGCAATAGGGGATCATGGGGCCCCTGTGTCCTTGCCCAAACTCAAAAAAGCCTATGAAAAAGGTACCAGGGGCATCTCATGGGGCCCCCTACTGACCCCGGGCCCTCGGGCAGTGCCCGAGTTTCCAAATGGTCAGTCTGCCCCTGGTCATAACTACAGCAAAACATCTGATAAGGTCTGGTGGCAAAAAACAAAACAGCCAATGAACAGAGAACCTCTGCGGCTTCCCCGGCCAATAGAATGTTGGCTGTGTGCTTCTTTCTGGGCTAGTCCCATGTCTCCCAAAGGTTCCCAATTTGTCAGCAGCTCAGATTGTACTGAATCCCAGGGCCGGCCCTGGCTGTAGTGATCCCACACAGAGATTCCCTCCTAGATCCCGAGCGTGTTACTACAACTGAGCTCCAATCACAGCCAAAATAAACACCGATAGTGATGTCCCACACATGGCTCGGCCTCAGCAGATTGTTCACACGAGACGAGGCGGACGAGTCGTTCTTCACACTTCATGATGGATTTCAGAAATGTTGGTGAACCAGAATCATCGCACTGGAAACACTCTTCTCAGAACACATGGCAAACAATCCCGCTACTTAAAGGATCAGTCCACCCAGAGTCAGTCCCTGTCCTAGATACAAACGTGAGATCTCCCTGCCATGGCTCCCTACTCTGATTTCACTGCACACTGCAAGCTCCTCACAATGTGCAGCAGAAGCTGCAGAAGCCAGATGGAGTCAGCCTCATTACCTGGTGGTAGGACATCCAGCATCATCAATCTCTTTCCTCCCCAGCCTGACTGTCCCTGGCACACTTCTTTCATTCATTGGATTTCAGTTCTTTTAATTGTAGAGGCTTAAAGTGTTACTAAACCCACAGCAGTAAAATCAGTCTGTATATGCAGTAAAGCATGCTTGTTATACTCACTGTGGAACCTAAGGGGTTAATCCTCTGCATTGTGTTAAAGGGCTGTTTGATCCTGACTTCTCTGATCCTCCACTTCTTTCACAGTCCCCAATCCATCTGCTGATAGTACAGAGACTAGGAGGCACTCTGCATATGCTCCGTTTGGTGTATACAGCTAGGGAGTTTTTCTGTTTTGTTTTGGAGGGTGCATGTGATCAGCACTGTCCGGACAGAGGGTCAGGAGTCATGCAGTCTCATAGGACAGTCAGAGGAGAATGAAAACTCCTCCTACAGAATTAATTAGTGCTCTTGGGAGTGATCAGCATGCATGTGATTAGCACAGGGCCAGTCAGCACTGTCCAGACAGAGGTCTGGGGTCCCACATCAAAATCGCAGCAAAAACACACTACATACTTTTCTGCAGCATTTCCATTGAAGCCCATAAAACCAAAAACATAACTTTTTGCGTTCAGAAAAGTTCCTGATCCTTTCCATGAAACGCACCGGGTGAAAATGAGGAGATGTGAACGTGTCCCATAGGAAATCATGTTACATGGACTGTAGGTGTGAACCCGGGGTAAAGGATAAGTTCACCTTTGGGAACATGTTACATTCTCTACCTGTTTTTAGGGTGGAACCTGTAACACGTTCCCATAGCCGCATTGGCCACCCCCTCCCTCTGACAGATAATATGGGGAGAAGTCTCCCTGTACTATCTGCCAAATTTGAAAACAGCATTGCCATGCGGGGCTCCGCCCACACAGTTGCGTCATTCATTCATGGACTTCCGTGAATGAATAAACCGCAAGTCCTGACAACCTTAGTGGCTGCGGACTTGATGTTTTCAATGTACTACCACAGTGCTGTGGGGTGCTGTGGGACACTGTGGGGTGCTGTGGGACACTGTGGGGTGTGGTGGGGCACTGTGGAACACTGTGGGGTGCTGTGGGACATTGTGGGGTGTGGTGGGGCACTGTGGAACACTGTGGGGTGCTGTGGGGTGCTGTGGGGCACTGTGGGGTGCTGTGGAACACTGTGGGGTGCTGTGGGACATTGTGGGGTGTGGTGGGGCACTGTGGAACACTGTGGGGTGCTGTGGGGCACTGTGGGGTGCTGTGGAACACTGTGGGGTGCTGTGGGACACTGTGGGACACTGTGGGGTGCTGTGGGACATTGTGGGGTGCTGTGGGGCACTGTGGAGCGTTGTGGTAGTTCATTGAAGCTTCCTGTCAGAATATCTGCTTGACAGTACATCCCGTACAGCAAGCAGATATTCTGACAGGTCTGCAGGAGCCATGCATGGCATCATTGATCTACTGATTGCTGGTACAAGGCTTTCCAGGCTCCTGCAGACAGAAATGATTTTTTACCTACAAAACAATGTGTATTTATTATTTTTGTATAAGGTGAACTTATCCTTTAGCCGAGTTCACACTGATGCTGTGCGGAATTCACACCAGTTTCTGCATGATTTCCGCACTGCATCATAATCGCACCCCGCTGTGGATGTGTATGTTAACAGCACCCTGAAATCGGTTTGCAAAACACGTTGCGACATGCAGAATCAAATTACATGGGTGGGGTGGGGTGGGAACACCCATGCGATCCAATTCTGGTGCATATAAAAAAAAAAGGGTCCTGCACTATGCGGTGTGATCTGAGATATACAAAACATATTGCTCAAATTGCACCACACAGAAATCAAATGTCATTTGCATGCAGTTTGAATATGGATGCAGTGCGGTTCCTGTACAAATCACATGCGATATGTCGCACCGCATTAGTGTGAACACAGCAGATGAATCTTTCTTTTGAAACAGAAGATGATATAATGTGTGCAAGGAATGTACAGGCTCATCTCAGAAGCGGGCTCCTTCTAGGAAGACCACTTATTGGGCTTTTCTGAAATATATCTAAAACTAAATTGCTTTCAGCTGTGGGTGGAGTAGGGAATTCTTAGAACCCGTCAGTTTTTGTTTTTTTTTTTTTTGCCATCTGGTTCCACTGGGGAGACTTCCCTTTACTTCCTGTCTGGCAGATGCAACAGGAAGTGAGGTCTCTCAAAGTGAGGATAAATCCTCTGACAGTTGTCACCAGAACAGAGGTCCCCATTGGAAGATTTCCACTTACTTCCCCTTCTGGTGACAACTGTAAAATTTGGGATTTCCCATTACAAAATGCAATGCAGAAATGGGTCAAAGGCAAACTGCATAGGTGTGAACTGAGCCTTAGGGCCTCTTGCATATGGATACCTAAAAATGCCAGGTTTCTAGGTATTCAGCTTTGTATGGAAGTCAGTGGTCATCAGGACAAATAAACAGATGTATCTCCCCAGTGGGGACACAGACAGCAATAAAAACCTTGACAGGGGATCTAACCCTTCCTCAGTCCATCCAAAACTATAGAATCTTTTCCTATATATAGTCTTTAAAGTTGAGCTCTGGGATCAGCAAATATTATCTAAATCTATTCATCATGTGTATTCTTCCTGGAATCTCGGTGTACTTTGTGTATTTCTTCCAGATCTGTGCAGTAATCCAATGTGAGACTTTTCCTGTAATAAAGACCACTCACTGCTGCTCTCTCTCCTTGTGCAGGGTGACTGGTCTTGTCTCCGCCCCCTACTGTAGTTTTCTGTAGTGGGTGGAGCCTCATGAGCTCCTTCCACAGCTCAGCTCTTAGTGCAGGCCATGTACAGCACAGTGAGAATGTCATTGCTATGTTTACAAGATAATATCTGGATTTGAAAACGCACTGAGTGTACGCAAAGTGGAACTGTATATCTTGTGTTTATTGAGAAATATATTCAAATGAGATTTTTTGTGCCCAGAGTTCAGCTTTAAAACCAGAACAATCACAATAGACAAAAACATCACTGTGGAGGAGAAAACAAACAGACTTCTTCATACAGAGGAACTTTTATTGGAGACGTTGGAAGGAGCGGAAAATGTGAGCGCCATGCAGGAGAAGAAAACGGGACTTGTATTATATAAGAAAGATTGTATCATTCAGGAAATAATAAATCAATGCTAAATTCAAACATCCATTTCAGGGTTACCATCAGGATGAATGGTCCAATCCGATCACAGAGGACTGACATTTCCCATCAGATAGGAACCTTTTATTCCTCTACATTACACAGTAGGAAGAGAATCCTATTGTATCTATTAATATTCATTGTATCTATTCATAGCTAATGTATCTATTATTATTCATTGTATCTACTAATACCTGATGTATCTGTTATTGTATCTATTTATATTTATTGTATCTATGAATATTCATTGTATCTATTCATAGCTAATGTATCTATTAATATCTATTGTGTTTACTATTGTATCTAATCAAAGATTTACACAAAAAAAAATTGGATTGTCTAAATACATTGTAACATATACTGGCTTCCTAAAGTGGACCTATCATAGGATATGTAATCTATGATATGTGCAGCATGCTGAGTAATGTGTCCATGTAAAACCGCCAGGCACTTATTACCTCTCAGAGAGAAAAAACTCCCCATGAAAATACCTTCACCCGCTTTTCTCTCCAGAAATACAGCACCATTTTTGTTCAGGCATCAAGGGTCCCCATCTACTTCCTGAACTAAGGTGCTAGCTCAGCGATGACACAGTCATGTAAATCCTGGTTGCTGTATAGTTCTTGGCTGTGTTCACAAACATCTGACACAGATCAGCTCTTGCTGCAGGCTCTTACCTTGTAACTCACTACAAAGTTACAATGTTGCAGTCTGATGACTGGGGGAGAGGAGACTGAGGAAATGCTTCCCCTTGCATGCAGCAGACTGATGACATCATCTCAGCCTCGGTAAAGTCACTAAACCGGAGTTCAAGAACTAGAAGATAATGATACTGATAAAATTATAATTTTGCTGTATATTGTGACATGTCAGGAATGTTTTCATGTACACCATAAAGTTGCAGACATGCCAACTTTTATCGTATCTATCTATCTATCTATCTATCTATCTATCTATCTATCTATCTATCTATGGTATCTATCTATCTATCTATCTATCTATCTATCTATCTATCTATCTATCTATCTATCTATCTATCTATCTATCTATAATATCTATCTATCTATCTATCTATCTATCTATCTATCTATCTATCTATAATATCTATCTATCTATCTATCTATCTATCTATCTATCTATCTATAATATCTATCTATCTATCTATCTATATATCTATCTATCTATCTATCTATCTATCTATCTATCTATGGTATCTATCTATCTATCTATGGTATCTATCTATCTATCTATCTATCTATCTATAATATCTATCTATCTATCTATCTATCTATCTATCTATCTGTGGTATCTATCTATCTATCTATCTATCTATCGTATCTATCTATCTATCTATCGTATCTATCTATCTATCTATGGTATCTATCTATCGTGTCTGTCTGTCTGTCTGTCTGTCTGTCTATGGTATCTATCTATCTATCTATCTATCTATCTATCTATCTATCTATCTATCTATCTATCTATCCATCCATCCATCCATCCATCCATCCATCCATCCATCTATCTATCTATCTATCTATCTATCTGTCTGTCTGTCTATCCGTCTGTCTATCCGTCTGTCTGTCTGTCTGTCTGTCTATCTATCTATCTATCTATCTATGGTATCTATCTATGTTATCTGTCTGTCTGTCTGTCTGTCTGTCTGTCTATCTATCTATGGTATCTATCTATCTATCTATGGTATCTATCTATGTTATCTATCTATCTATCTATCTATCTATCTATCTATCTATCTATCTATCTATCTATCTATCGTATCTATCTATCTATCTATCTATCTATCTATCTATCTATCTATCTATCTATCTATCTATCTATCTATCGTATCTATCTATCTATCTATGGTATCTATCTATCTATCTATCTATCTATCTATCTATCTATCTATCTATCTATCTATCTATCTATCTATCTATCTATCTATCTATCCCATCTATCTATCTATCTATCTATCTATCTATCTATCTATCTATCTATCATTGATGCATTTGGCAGGCTGCTCCATAAATTTTTTTAAAGCGTTAGTAAGCCGCAGGAATGTTTTTTTTACAAAAAAGTCCCCTGCAAGGTAATGTCATGATGTGCTAGAATTGTGCATCGCATACTAGCACATTATGTAAAACTTACCTTAAAATGAAGCCCTCCAGCGACGCGCTGTCACCGCTGTAGAGGCTTCCATCTTCACCCATCTTCCTTATGGGATTCGTGAGCTCCGGTCGTCTGACAGACCGGACCGCAATGACATCACTCCTACACATGCGCTGGAGAGTCCCGGCCCACGTCACACAGCTCTGAAGGAATGGTACGGGTATGCTGTTCCTTCAGAGCACATTAAATGAAGAGATAATATCTCCTAAATGGCGCACGTTTAGGAGATATTCATTTTACCTACAGGTAATATTTATTATAAGATCACCTGTAGGGAAAAGTGAACAAAATGAGTTTACTACCACTATAAAGCAGAATGGTAAAGATAATGAAAGGTACGCTTTAGTGCTGGTTCACATACTGTATATGCAGATTGGATGCAGTTTGAAGCACATCCAATCCGCATGACATGTGAAAAACATTGCTTCCTATGGTGCCTATCCACATATGTCCAGTGCACTGGCGGTGAGGATTCAGTGCGGTTTGAAAAAGAGTCATGTACAATTTCTGAGCAGTGCAGTCTGGTTCAGATGTAAGTGCCGGTTCACATATATGCGGATTGGATGTGGTTTGAACCGCATCCAATCTGCATATGTGGAATACCATTGCTTTCTAAGATGCCTGTTCACATATGTCCAGTGCGCTGGCGGTGCAGATTCACTGCGTTTGAAAAAGAGTCATGTCCGATTTCTGAGCAGTGCCTTCAGGTTCAGGTGCAGATTACAGGCTATTGACCTCTATGGGAACCGTTCCTAAACCGCATATGTGTGAACAAGATAATCCTGAGAGCCAATCCTGTCCTGAACCTGATGTAAACCTGATGTGAACTGCTGAACAACTACTGTATTAATTTGCTGTGAAACCTGAGCTTCAATCCGCACTGCACATGTGTGAATCTGCATGTATAACCTGCCTAAATATGTACACTGCCACCCTATTGGATTTAATACTGAGTCAGAGACAATCTGCAAATCAGGAAAGACAGAGAAAAGTCATAACCCCTTGGGGCTTATCTATTTTTAAAAATTTGTATGTTTCTGTTAGAAAAGGTCCTCTTTTTATTTCCAAGATTTGGTGGTTTCGTGCCGGTCAGTGTTGGTGCTCCATCTATCGATTTTAAGAAGGAATATAGAAACCAGCTGTCTCTTCTCCATCCCTCAGCTGTGTCTCCTAATGAAACAACGAGAGCAAAACCAAGATTCTGGCTCTCATATGAATTGGAGACTCAGCTTGTCCTGGCCGACACGTGGGAGCTTGGACAATTCCCCTTTTCACCAGTCCATCGCAGCAGAAGGGGCTTCAGTCTGTGAGTAACAAGAGAGGAATGTGACCGAGGGACCGAAAGTCTCTCCAACCGATACGAGTATAATCAGAGCGAGACATGGGAGAAAATCCCTATTATTCATTCAACAAAAGAGAACTTCAACATTCAGGAGTTCACTCAGTGATTTTGTTAAACTTGGTTTTAATGTAAAAAACCATACAGCTTTGAGTCCATCATTATGTGGAGCAGTCATTCTCAATCAGGGTTCCTCAAGGGGTTGCTAGGGTTTCCCTGAGCTGCGGTTCATTCACCTCCCATTTGATGGTGTTTACTTAATGCCAAGGCCAATGCTACTTGAAAGAGCCATTAGCAAGATGCAATTCATCCCACTCACCACCAAAGTAAGAGGGCATTCACCTCACTGACCACCAGTGTAAGAGGCACATTCATCACATTGACCACCACTGTAAGAGGCACATTCATCACATTGACCACCACTGTAAGGTGGATGTTCCTTCCACTGGCCACCACTGTAAGAGGGACAATCTTCTCACTGGCCACCACTGTAAGAAGAACAATCTTCCCACTTGACACCACTACAACGGGGACATTTTTCCCACAGCCACCACTGTAAGAGGGACAATCTTCCCCTTGGCAACCACTGTAATGGGGACATTCTTTCCACTGGTTACCACTGTAAGAAGGAGATTCTTCTCACTTGCAACCACTGTAATGGGACATTTTTTCCATTGGCCACCACTGTAAGGAGGACAATCTTCCCACTTGACACCACTATAATGGGGACATTCTTCCCACAACCACCACTGTTGGGAGACATTCTTCCCACTGGTTACCACTGTGAGGGGCACATTCTTTCCACTGGTCAATGCTGTAAGGGGACAATCTTTCCACTGTTCATCACTGTAAGGGGAACATACATCTCACTGATCATCACTGTAAGGGGAACAATCTTCCCACTGGCCACCACTGTCATTTTTTCCCTTGGTTACCACTGTAAGGGGGACATTCTTTCCACTGGCATCCACTGTGAGGGGCCATCACTGTAAGACTGACATTCTTTCCACTGACCACCACTGTAAGAGAGACAATCTTCCCACTGGCCACCACTGTATTGGGGGCATTCATCCTACTGGCCACTACTATAAGGGGACATACTTTCCACTGGTTACCACTATAAGGGGGACATTCTTCCCACTGGCCACCACTCTAAGGGGGACAATCATCCCAATGGTCACTACTGTAACAGAAACATTGTTCCCACTAGCCACCACTCTCTTGGAGACATTCTTCCCACTAGCATTCACTGTGAGGGTGGACATTCTCCCACTAGCCACCACTGTAAGATGGACATTCTTTCCATTGACCACCACTGTAAGAGAGACATTTTTTCTCACTGGCCACCACTGCAATGGAGACATTCATCTTACTGGCCACCACAGGGACAATCTCCCCACTGGCCACCACTCTAAGGGGAACATTCTTCCCACTGGCATCCATTGTGAGGGGGACATTCTCCCACTAGCCACCACTGTAAGATGGACATGCTCTCCATTGGCCACCCCTTTAAGGGAGACATTCATTCTACTGGCCACCACAGGGACAATCTTCCCACTGGCCACCACTGTAAGGGGAACATTCTTCCCACTGGCATCCACTGTGAGGGGAACATTCTCCCACAAGCAACATTCTCCCACTAGCCAACACTGTAAGATGGATATTTTTTCCATTGACCACCACTGTAAGAAAGACATTCTTCTCAATGGCCATCACTGTAATGGGGACATTCTTCCCACTGGCCACCACTGTAAGAGGAACATTCAACCCACTGGCCATCACTGTATTGGAGACATTGTTCCCACTAACCCCTCAATAAATTAAGTTTAGCATGAGTTCCTATAGACCAAAAAATGATTTCAAGGCATCCGTGGGGATAAAGAGGTTAAGAATGGTGGATCTCAAAGGCTGGAGTTCAGCTTTAATATTCCCTATACAATCAAAGGTGATATTCTGACTTTGACTTTTTTTGAACAATTTGGAAAGTTTTAGTTGGCTATATTTGGTGTCCTCAGCATTTGCTTTCTGTAGATGACATTTGAACAATCTTTCAGTATCCTGGTGTAGCTGCCACCTTGTCAGAGAGGCTTTGGACAAGTTTGGAAGAGTCTCGATAAGCTGATCTGTAGCAGAGAATATTCTTTTGTTCGGAGCCAGTATTGGGGTTTTCCCAGGGTGGGCGATGATGACTCATTACTGAGAGATGCAGAAAGGTGAGCAGAACTTCACTCACATCCAACAACAACAGCTCAGAACTGTTTTTTTTTCTCTACCAAGATGATGAACTCCAAGCAGACAGTAAAATCCACAGATAATGTACATGCTGTATATATGGTGTTTGACTTGACAAAACTGTCCAGCCCTGTTCATGATCCAGGCTACTAGGTCAATGACCACACTTTTCTCCACTGTGATTAAATAATACAGTTTGGTCACAGACCCGCCCCCACTTACTGATTGGATTAGAAATGAGCATCTTCAAGCTGATAAGGTCATTGGTAAGCTGCTAGTATTAGATCTATAGAGCTGCACCACCTTTCCAGTGCAAGAACTGCTGAGCACAGGAGAAGATAATATAAAGACAGAGAGAGGTTCTTATACCAACTGTATTTATAATGTATAAAATAGTTCTCAAAGAACACATAACTGGATGGAACAGTGTCTTTTTATGTCCACTTAGAGTATGACTTTAAGATTTGACAGCTCAGGATGGTGATCTGAGCTGGAGCTGGTTATTGGCTGGAGCTGGTCACATGGTACGGGGCGCTTGGAATATTTATTTATAACCTAACCCTGTTTTAAAAGTCTCCACAACTTTATCCCTGACCTGTCTGGTGTGTTCCTTGGCCTTCATGATGCTGTTTGCTCACTAATGTTCTCTAGCAATCCTCTGAGGGCTTCACAGAACAGCTGTATTTATACTGAGATTACATTACACACAGGCGGACTCTATTTACTAATTAGGTGACTTCTGAAGGCAATTGGTTCCACTAGATTTTAGTTAGGGGTATCAGAGTAAAGGAGGCTGAATACAAATGAACGCCACACTTTTCAGATATTTATTTGTAAAAAATGTTGAAAACCATTTATCATTTTCCTTCCACTTATTGGCCGCTTTGTGTTGGTCTATCACATAAAATGCCAATAAAATACATTTACGTTTTTTGTTGTAAAATGACAAAATGTGGAAAATTTCAAGGGGTGTGAATACTTTTGTAAAAAGACAAAAACTTCCAATTTCACTTATTATTTCTCCACGCTGCACATTCGGCTCGCATGCAGGAAAACAGCAGAGAGATCCATTTTCAGAGACGTACCTGGGGAATGCAGCAGTGTGTCCTTGGATTGGGGGACAGCTGGGCTCCTCTCCGCCACCATTACATTCAGCACACATCTCACATCAGGTGTCGCCACCCCGTTTATTTTGATCTTTGTAGAGCGTCTTAATGATTTCAGGCGGAACGCCTCGTACATATTCATCAGGCCACATCAAAGGGATTATCTGGACCACAAATCGGTTTTGCGCACATTACACATTGCATAAATAATCATCAGATCCTGGAAGACTGAACGGAATATAGGTCTTAAAGAGGAAAAAGTTGATTTTTGAAAATGACTTCCCAACTTCCAGGAAGATTAGAATGGTTTGGATAGAAAAGCAAAATTGCTAAAACTCCCCCACCAGATTTTTATTTGTGGTCTGTGTCCCACTGGGCAGATTTCTCTTTACTTCCTGTACTGAAGACTCAGCAGGAAGTGAACGAAGATCTGTCCCAATTCAGAAAAATCCTCTCTCAGGCTAGGTTCACACCTATGCAGTTTGCGTTAGAGACGTTTCTATATTGCATTTTTGCACTTGCGTTTTTTTTTTTGTTTTTTTTTTAGTTTTCTTGTTGCTAGGCAGATTTAAAATGCAAAATGCAGCAAAAATGCAGCAAAAACGCAATACATGCTTTTCTGCAGTCTCTAGATGCAGTGTGCCACCATCTCTAAAGCAGCGCAGTGGGAGGGGCAAAGCCTGTTCTGGAGGTGAAAGGCAGTTTTAAAAATTGCTTTAATAGATATCTAAATCAAAGAACAAAAATGGAATATATTGCAGCTCACCAGCCCTTAGGCTCGGTTCACACCTATGCAGGTTGCGTTTGAGCTGTTTCTGCATTGAGTTTTGCACCTGAGTTTTTGATGCGTTTTCTTTTTCTTGTTGCTAGGCAGATTTAAGCACATGTCCAGAGACGGTCTATCGGTGTGATGACGTCAGGAACAGTCCATGCACAAGGGAAAACAGGTGTATAGGTGCTACAACCTCTCCACATAATAGCTCCAGACCTCAAGGCTGCTGACACCTCCAACGTACCAGAATAAGAAAAGGGTTGGTCGGCACTTAGGAGGACATCCAAAATAGTATTCCTGTATTGAAAAGACAATGGATAAAAACATCCTACGCGTTTCGGACTTTAGGAATTCATCATAGCTAACGTCTGAAATGGGCAGGGAGTTTTTACAGCATTGTATATGTCTTTATTTTTCAATGAAGGAATACTATTTTGGATGTTTAGACTCCAGAGAGAGAAATATCATTTCCCCCGGTACAAATCATTAGTAAGACCTCATCTGGAATATGCAGTTCAGTTTTGGGCACCAATTCACAAAAAGAACATTGAGGAACTGGAGAAAGTACAGAGAAGGGCAACCAAACTGATAAGAGGCATGGAGGAGCTCAGCTATGAGGAAAGAGTAGAGGAACTGAATTTATTCTCTCTTAAGAAGAGGAGATTATGGGGGGATATGATCTCCATGTATAATACATAAGGGGGGATATGATCTCCATGTATAATACATAAGGGGGGATATGATCTCCATGTATAATACATAAGGGGGTGTATGATCTCCATGTATAATACATAAGGGGGGATATGATCTCCATGTATAATACATAAGGGGGGATATGATCGCCATGTATAATACATAAGGGGGGATATTATCACTATGTATAATACATAAGGGGGGGATATGATCACCATGTATAATACATAAGGGGGGATATGATCTCCATGTATAATACATAAGGGGGATATGATCTCCATGTATAATACATAAGGGGGATATGATCTCCATGTATAATACATAAGGGGGGATATGATCACCATGTATAATACATAAGGGGGGATATGATCACCATGTATAATACATAAGGGGGGATATGATCTCCATGTATAATACATAAGGGGGGATATGATCTCCATGTAGAATACATAAGGGGGGATATGATCTCCATGTATAATACATAAGGGGGGGTATGATCTCCATGTATAATACATAAGGGGGGATATGATCTCCATGTATAATACATAAGGAGGGATATGATCTCCATGTATAATACATAAGGGGGGATATGATCTCCATGTATAATACATAAGGGGGGATATGATCTCCATGTATAATACATAAGGGGGGATGTGATCTCCGTGTATAATACATAAGGGGGGATATGATCTCCATGTATAATACATAAGGGGGGATATGATCTCCATGTATAATACATAAGGGGGGATATGATCACCATGTATAATACATAAGGGGGGATATGATCTCCATGTATAATACATAAGGGGGGATATGATCTCCATGTATAATACATAAGGGGGATATGATCTCCATGTATAATACATAAGGGGGGATATGATCTCCATGTATAATACATAAGGGGGATATGATCTCCATGTATAATACATAAGGGGGGATATGATCTCCGTGTATAAATACATCAGTGGTTCATATAGTGAACTCGGTGTAGTTATTCACCCTGAGGTCATCACAGAGGACAAGGGGGCACTCTTTACGTCTGGAGGACAAGAAATGTAATCTCCAGACACGGAAAGGTTTCTTCACAGTAAGAGCTGTGAGAATGTGGAATAGACTCCCTCAAGAGTTGGTTCTGGCCAGCTCAGTGGATTTCTTTAAAAAAGTCCTGGATTCTTTCTTGGATACACAGAATATAACTGGATATAACATTTATAGGTAAAGTTGATCCAGGGAATATCCGGTTGCTTCTCGGGGCATCAGGAAGGAATTTTTTCAAATTGGATCATGCTTTGCTGGGCTTTTTTGCCTTCCTCTGGATAAACTGTGGGTATAGGATTATAACTTTTTTTTTGTCTTTTTTCAGCCAGACTAACTATGTACTATGTTATCCTGAGTGCTGACCGTCCCTTGTCTTATTCCAGTCCATGTACAAAACCATTAATGTTGGGGGGGGGGGGGGGGTGGCAGGGACCAGTCTTGTGCTTGGAGGGTCAGCGGATTAGGTATGTTTATCTCCGCTCTCCTCACCAATAGACAAATAAAAAAGAGCAGTTAACCCACGCAGTGCACTGCATAGGAAAATAAAAAAAGTTCTATTAAAAAAAAATCCCTCCCACAGCGCTATATGTTGCTCCAATCCGGAGAAGGGCCTGCATTTGCCACTTATCTTCAGTCTATCCAACTGAAAAGAAATCCAAGAAGCGATATGACCGAACATAAACAGGAATCACATTTTAGGCAGGTTCCCGGGTGATCAATCATTACAAATTGCGCACACATTTGGAGGATTGCGCAATTATTGTCGATGAACGGCTCCATGCTACACTCCATTGTTCACTACGCGCAGCAAAGAGGATTCGATGTGATGGAGCTCGTCGCTCACCTCTCAGGAATTCCTGACGGTTTGGTAGCTCCGGGCCATCTCATTCATTGTACATCTGATTCATCCGTCGCAAAGCGCCAGTCGCAGCGGAGGTGTCTGAAGACTGAAGTGCGAGGAGACGACCCTACACACGCCTCGCTCTCTGTTCTCCCAAAAGAGACCTGATAAGGAGACACTGGAAGATGTGAAAGTCATTCTTGACGGAAAAGCCCCTTCGGAAAAATACGCGGTGAAAGTCGCTCATCCGTGCGAGCTGCTATTGGTTAGGAAGGATAAAAATAAACCGTGTTTCCCTCACGGGTCTCTAGATGCAGTGTGCCACCATCGCTAAAGCAGCGCAGTGGGTGGGGCAAACCCTGCTCCCGAGGTGAAAGGCAGTTTTAAAAATTGCTTTAATAGATATCTAAATCGAAGAACAAAAATGGAATATATTGCAGCTCACCAGCACTTAGGCTCGGATCACACCTATGCAGGTTGCATTGGAGCCGTTTCTGCATTGCGTTTTTCTATTTTGCGCCTGATTTTTTGATGCGTTTTTTTTTCTTTTTCTTGTTGCTAGGCAGATTTAAAAGACAAAAAATGGGGCAAAAATGCATCAAGAAACACAGCATAAACTCACTTATATGCCGTTCTGCAGCATTTCCATTGAAGTCTATAAAACCAAAAACGCAACTTTTTGCATGCAAGAAAGTCCCTGACCCTTTCCAAAAAATGCCCCGGGTGAAAACGCAGAGATGTGAACGTGTCCCATAGGAAATCATGTTAAATTAACTGTACTGCATTTCTGCAAAATGCTGCGGGAAATGCTAAAGTGTGAACCGAGGTTTAGATGCAGTGGCTGCATTAGTTTTCTTTTTATTTATTATTCCAGGTACTTATATATGTCACCCTGTTACAGGAAGTCCAGGAGGCACTGCAGACACTGACAGGATCATAAGGTAATCAGGGCAAAAACCTACACAAAAAAAAATATAAATGCTTAGGCTGTTCAGATTCACTTTGTAATTTCCTACAGTACTTGCAAAAATACATTTTTTTTTTTTTTTTTTTTTTTTTTGCTGTCTGTGCCCTAACAGAAAAATGTCCCTTTCACTGTGTCCTGGAGACACAACAGGGAGTGAGAGGACGCCTCTCCAAGTGAAGGTGTTCATATTGAAAGATTTCCTCTTACTTCGCCCCCATTCACACCTGAGCAGAGTGTTTTTCTGCATTTTTTCCTCTTTATTTATTTCAGGTACTTACATAGTGCCGTCAATTTACACAGCGCTTTACATATATATATATTGTACATTCACATCAGTCCCTAACCCTCAAGGGGTGTACAATCTAAGGTCCCTAACTCACATTCATACATACACATACTAGGGACAATTTAGACAGGAGCCAATTAACCTACCAGCATGTCTTTGGAATGTGAGAGGAAACCGGAGTACCCAGAGGAAACCCACGCAAGCACAGGGAGAACATGCAAACTCCATGCAGGAGGCGCCATGGTTGGGAATCTAACCCATGACCCATTTACTGCTAACTACTAAGCCACTGTGCCGCCCCCTTGTCATGCATTTTTATGTGCATTTGCAAAGTTTATTTTATTTTTATTTCAGGTACTTATATATCACCATCAGTTTACGCAGCACTTTACATATATATTGTACATTCACATCAGTCCCTAACCCTCAAGGGGCGTACAATCTAAGGTCCCTAACTCACATTCATATACTAGGGCCAATTTAGACAGGAGCCAATTCACCTACCAGCATGTCTTTGGAGAGTGGGAGGAAACCGGAGGAAACCCACGCAGGCACAGGGAGAACATGCAAACTCCAGGGAGGTGGTGCCATGGCTGGGATTCAAACCAATAACCCTAGTATTCCCAGGTGGATGTGGTAACCATTTAGCCACTGTGCTGCTACAAGAACAAGAATATTTTCTGCAAGTATAGCAAATACCTGTTGATCCTGCCTGAAATCCCTGTCACCTGTGAGCTGAACTTAAATCTCTTGCAATGTTATCATCTGTCCCAGCTATCTTCTGTGAACTGCTAAACACCTCCCTCTGTTATGGAGAAGCAGAGAAAAGAAGGTGTTCGTAGTCTAAGGGGTTGTTCATACTTGCAGCAGCCCTTCTGAAAAGCAATCTGCAGTGGATCACTTTTCAGAGGGCTGTTGGAGGGGGCATCAATGAGAACCTAGACTAAGCCCTGGTTCACACTGGATGCGACTTGGCATGCGATTTGCATGCCATGTGACTTGCAAATTGCATGCTAAGTCGCACCCTATTGTTTGCAATTAGAGCGGTCACATTGGTGCGGTTCTGACTTGGTCGGAGCCGCACCGATTTCTAAAGTAGTACATGCATTACTTTTGGTGCAATTTGCATAGGTGTCTTGCAAATCGCATCTGAAGTTGGCATCTCACCCGACTTTGAAATTGTGCGACTTCACTGTAAGTTGCATGAGTTGAAAGTTGGGCTTGATGTGACCGGAGGGTAAGGGTCAGTTTATACCAGAACATGAATATGCTGCATGTTCAAAATGCACTGCCTCTGCGATCTGCTGTGGGTGCCAATACATTGTTTGCGGGCACCAGATCGCATGATCCGCAGTACCATGTGATTTGGTGCTGCACATTTTTCAGAAGTAATGCATACACTACTTTTTGTGCGTTCCAGTACAATTTACAGCCTATTCAAATGACTGGGCTGCAAAATCACACTGCAGGGGAACTCGCAGGAATCGCATGGACCACATACTTGTGCAATTCTGGTGGGAACTGGCCCATAGAAAAAAAATTCATAAACAAAAAACACTTTTCCTCTGCAGTATATTGCCGTAAGACGTTCGTTTGGAATGGGCCCCCGACACAGATGAAGCTGCAATATACACTATATTGCCAAAAGTATTACCTGCCTTTACATGAACTTAATGGCATCCCAGTCTTATGCAGGCCATAGACGGGTCGTTTATCGGACGATTTTTTGTCCGAAAGAATAATCCGCCGATTTTCGTACTGTTAGTGGAGCAATGTTGTCGCCTGATTTTTGCTGTTCCTTCTCATTTCTTTTATCGGTCATGCTGGAAAATTTTAGAAAAATGGACGATTATTGCAATCATTGGTGTCAACAGAACGACCGATGTTTAGGCTGATAAATGAACCGTCTATGGCCTGCATTAGTCCGTAGGGTTCAATATTGAGTTGGCCCCGCCCTTTGCAGCTATAACAGCTTCAACTCTTCTGGGAAGGCCGTCCACAAGGTTTAGGAGGGTGTCTATGGGAATGTCTGACCATTCTTCCAGAAGCACATTTGTGAGGTCAGGCACTGATGTCGGACGAGAAGGCCTGGCTCACAGTCTCCACTCTAATTCATCCCAAAGGCGTTCTATGGGGTTCAGGTCAGGCCAGTCAAGTTCCTCCACCCCAAACTGGCTCATCCATGTCTTTATGGACCTTGCTTTGTGCACTGGTGTACAGTCATGTTGGAACAGGAAGGGGCCATCCCCAAACTATTCCCACAAAGTTGGGAGCATGAAATTGTCCAAAATGTCTTGGTATGCTGATGCCTTAAGAGTTCCCTTCACTGGAACTAGGGGGCCAAGCCCAACCCCTGAAAAACAACCCCACACCATAATCCCTCCTCCACCAAACTTTACACTTGGCACAATGCAGTCAGGCAAGTACCGTTCTCCTGGCAACTGCCAACCCATACACATCCATCGGATTGTCAGACAGAGAAACGTGATTGGTCACTCCAGAGGACATGTCTCCACTGTTCTAGAGTCCAGTGGCGGCGTGCTTTACACCACTGCATCCGACTCTTTGCACTGCACTTGGTGATGTAAGACTTAGATGCAGCTGTTCGGCCATGGAAACCCATTCCATGAAGCTCTCTACACACTGTTGTTGTGCTAATCTGAAGGCCATATGAAGTTTGGAGGTCTTTAGCTATTGACTCTGCAGACAGATGGCGACTTCTGCGCACTGTGCGCTTCAGCATGCGCTGACCCCGCTCTGTCATTTTACGTGGCCTACCACTTGGCGGCTGAGTTGCTGTTGTTCCCAGTGGCTTCCACTTTGTTATAATCCCACTAACAGTTGAGTGTGGAATATTTAGTAGCCAGGAAATGTCACGGATGGACTTATTACACAGGTGACCACCTATCACGGGACCACGCTTGGAGTCACTGAGCTCCTGAGAGCGATCCATTCTTTCACAAATGTTTGTAGAAGAAGTCTGCATGCCTAGGTGCTCGATTGTATACACCTGTGGCCATGGAGGTGATTGGAACACCTGAATCACATGATTGGGAGGGCTGGCCCAATACTTTTAGCAATATAGTGTATACACAGGGGGGAGGCACAGGTGAGAATCAGTTAATTCTTGCTGGAGGGGGCTAAATGCTGCATGCAGTGTCAGGACCACCACTGTCCACATCCAAACATTACATGTGAACAGAGAACCTGACCAACCCAGGACACAGTGTGTGTGTTGCCTGGACACATTTTGAAGGCATTTCTCGTCGCACACACATTGTCTGCAGCTGGATGGTTTTTATGAAATCAGAGCACAGAGTGAAGCTGTGTCCAGACTCAGCATTTAGTGAAGCGGACAATTACCCGTCCCAGGTGAGTCGGTTATCCCAATACACTAATGTGGTGCACTGCATGGTCAAAGATGGTGCACGTCCCTATTCTTTGGAAGCTTTGCTGCATCGCTAGCCCAATAATTTGAATGAGCTGCCTTAAAGCAACATGTTAACCTGCGACGCAACGCATGCATTACCACAACGCACAGGAGCAGAGAAGTGTGAATGGGCCAATAAAGCTGAAATCCCAGAAACTGCCGTTTTCTCTTGCAGTGGAGTTGCTCCCACATTACAGGGGTTAGGTCAAGAGGGCAGAGAAAAGTGGACTAATGCAGGCCACACATGGGTTGAATTCCGAATTAATTTTCTTTCGAAAATTGGAAATTTCATGCATTTTTTAATTCTATGGTGTCACCATTGATTTCAGAACTCAACCAACGAATCTTTCAATTTCACCTCAAGTTACTAAAGAAAAGGATTTTCGTGGTCAAGAATTTTCTTTTCTTTCCAGGTCACAGCTCATGCTCATTTCTTTTCCAATTAAATTTCCCGCATGATTCTCTCATCATTGACTCGAAATCCGTTCGTTTTTCAAAAAATTTCCAACATTCCCAATTTGATGATCGCTCGAAAATCGGGCGTTGCTGCAGCCCACTAATGGTGCGAAATTCTAAATTTTTACAAAAAGATTTTCAAAAGAAAATTCTTTCGGAATTCGACCTGTGCGTGGCCGGCTTTACTCACCAGGAACTCCACAGTCCTGCAGCCTCTTCTCAACCATGCTGCGGCGGTCAAGACTGATGCAGGGTCCATAGCACTGTATTGGACATCCAGGGGGCTGTTCAACACCCTGCGGTAAGGACACCAGTCTGCGGCCGCTCTGTGCCGTACGAACACCAGTCTGCAGCCGCTCTGTGCCACAAGGACACCAGTCTGAGGCCGCTCTGTGCCGTACGGACACCAGTCTGCGGCCGCTCTGTGCCACAAGGACACCAGTCTGAGGCCGCTCTGTGCCGTACGAACACCAGTCTGCGGCCGCTCTGTGCCGTACGGACACCAGTCTGAGGCCGCTCTGTGCCACAAGGACACCAGTCTGAGGCCGCTCTGTGCCACAAGGACACCAGTCTGCAGCTGCTCTGTGCCACAAGGACACCAGTCTGCGGCCGCTCTGTGCCGTACGGACACCAGCCTGCGGCCGCTCTGTGCCGTACGGACACCAGCCTGCGGCCGCTCTGTGCCGCACGGACACCAGCCTGCGGCCGCTCTGTGCCGTACGGACACCAGCCTGCGGCCGCTCTGTGCCGCACGGACACCAGCCTGCGGCCGCTCTGTGCCGTACGGACACCAGCCTGCGGCCGCTCTGTGCCGTACGGACACCAGCCTGCGGCCGCTCTGTGCCGTACGGACACCAGTCTGCGGCCGCTCTGTGCCACAAGGACACCAGTCTGCGGCCGCCCTGTGCCGTACGGACACCAGCCTGCGGCCGCTCTGTGCCGTACGGACACCAGCCTGCGGCCGCCCTGTGCCGTACGGACACCAGCCTGCGGCCGCTCTGTGCCGTACGGACACCAGCCTGCGGCCGCTCTGTGCCGTACGGACACCAGCCTGCGGCCGCTCTGTGCCGTACGGACACCAGCCTGCGGCCGCTCTGTGCCGTACGGACACCAGCCTGCGGCCGCTCTGTGCCACACGGACACCAGTCTGCGGCCGCTCTGTGCCGTACGGACACCAGTCTGCGGCCGCTCTGTGCCGTACGGACACCAGTCTGCGGCCGCCCTGTGTCGTATGGACACCAGTCTGCGGCCGCCGTGTGCCGTACGGACACCAGCCTGGGGCCGCTCTGTGCCGTACGGACACCAGCCTGCGGCCGCTCTGTGCCGTACGGACACTAGTCTGCGGCCGCTGTGTGCCGTACGGACACCAGCCTGGGGCCGCTCTGTGCCGTACGGACACCAGCCTGCGGCCGCTCTGTGCCGTACGGACACCAGTCTGCGGCCGCTCTGTGCCGTACGGACACCAGTCTGAGGCCGCTCTGTGCCACAAGGACACCAGTCTGAGGCCGCTCTGTGCCACAAGGACACCAGTCTGCAGCTGCTCTGAGCCACAAGGACACCAGTCTGCGGCCGCCGTGTGCCGTACGGACACCAGTCTGCGGCCGCTCTGTGCCGTACGGACACCAGTCTGCGGCCGCCCTGTGTCGTATGGACACCAGTCTGCGGCCGCCGTGTGCCGTACGGACACCAGCCTGGGGCCGCTCTGTGCCGTACGGACACCAGCCTGCGGCCGCTCTGTGCCGTACGGACACTAGTCTGCGGCCGCTGTGTGCCGTACGGACACCAGCCTGGGGCCGCTCTGTGCCGTACGGACACCAGCCTGCGGCCGCTCTGTGCCGTACGGACACCAGTCTGCGGCCGCTCTGTGCCGTACGGACACCAGTCTGAGGCCGCTCTGTGCCACAAGGACACCAGTCTGAGGCCGCTCTGTGCCACAAGGACACCAGTCTGCAGCTGCTCTGTGCCACAAGGACACCAGTCTGCGGCCGCCGTGTGCCGTACGGACACCAGTCTGCGGCCGCTCTGTGCCGTACGGACACCAGCCTGCGGCCGCTCTGTGCCGTACGGACACCAGCCTGCGGCCGCTCTGTGCCGTACGGACACCAGCCTGCGGCCGCTCTGTGCCGTACGGACACCAGCCTGCGGCCGCTCTGTGCCGTACGGACACCAGCCTGCGGCCGCTCTGTGCCGTACGGACACCAGCCTGCGGCCGCCCTGTGCCGTACGGACACCAGCCTGGGGCCGCTCTGTGCCGTACGGACACCAGCCTGCGGCTGCTCTGTGCCGTACGGACACTAGTCTGCGGCCGCTGTGTGCCGTACGGACACCAGCCTGGGGCCGCTCTGTGCCGTACGGACACCAGCCTGCGGCCGCTCTGTGCCGTATGGACACCAGTCTGCGGCCGCTCTGTGCCGTACGGACACCAGTCTGAGGCCGCTCTGTGCCACAAGGACACCAGTCTGAGGCCGCTCTGTGCCACAAGGACACCAGTCTGCAGCTGCTCTGTGCCACAAGGACACCAGTCTGCGGCCGCCGTGTGCCGTATGGACACCAGCCTGCGGCCGCTCTGTGCCGTACGGACACCAGCCTGCGGCCGCTCTGTGCCGTACGGACACCAGCCTGCGGCCGCTCTGTGCCGTACGGACACCAGCCTGCGGCCGCTCTGTGCCGTACGGACACCAGCCTGCGGCCGCCCTGTGCCGTACGGACACCAGTCTGCGGCCGCTCTGTGCCGTACGGACACCAGTCTGCGGCCGCCCTGTGTCGTACGGACACCAGTCTGCGGCCGCCCTGTGTCGTATGGACACCAGTCTGCGGCCGCCGTGTGCCGTACGGACACCAGCCTGGGGCCGCTCTGTGCCGTACGGACACCAGCCTGCGGCCGCTCTGTGCCGTACGGACACTAGTCTGCGGCCGCTGTGTGCCGTACGGACACCAGCCTGGGGCCGCTCTGTGCCGTACGGACACCAGCCTGCGGCCGCTCTGTGCCGTACGGACACCAGTCTGCGGCCGCTCTGTGCCGTACGGACACCAGTCTGAGGCCGCTCTGTGCCACAAGGACACCAGTCTGAGGCCGCTCTGTGCCACAAGGACACCAGTCTGCAGCTGCTCTGTGCCACAAGGACACCAGTCTGCGGCCGCCGTGTGCCGTACGGACACCAGTCTGCGGCCGCTCTGTGCCGTACGGACACCAGCCTGCGGCCGCCCTGTGCCGTACGGACACCAGTCTGCGGCCGCCGTGTGCCGTACGGACACCAGTCTGCGGCCGCCCTGTGTCGTACGGACACCAGTCTGCGGCCGCCCTGTGTCGTACGGACACCAGGCTGCGGCCGCCGTGTGCCGTACGGACACCAGCCTGCGGCCGCTCTGTGCCGTACGAACACCAGTCTGAGGTCGCTCTGTGCCACAAGGACACCAGTCTGAGGCCGCTCTGTGCCACAAGGACACCAGTCTGCAGCTGCTCTGTGCCACAAGGACACCAGTCTGCGGCCGCCCTGTGTCGTAGGGACACCAGTCTGCGGCCGCCGTGTGCCGTACGGACACCAGGCTGCGGCCGCTCTGTGCCGTACGGACACCAGCCTGCGGCCGCTCTGTGCCGTACGGACACCAGCCTGCGGCCGCTCTGTGCCGTACGGACACCAGCCTGCGGCCGCTCTGTGTCGTACGGACACCAGTCTGCGGCCGCCCTGTGTCGTACGGACACCAGGCTGCGGCCGCCGTGTGCCGTACGGACACCAGCCTGCGGCCGCTCTGTGCCGTACGGACACCAGCCTGCGGCCGCTCTGTGCCGTACGGACACCAGCCTGCGGCCGCTCTGTGCCGTACGGACACCAGCCTGCGGCCGCTCTGTGCCGTACGGACACCAGCCTGCGGCCGCTCTGTGCCTTACGGACACCAGTCTGCGGCCGCTCTGTGCCACATGGACACCAGTCTGCGGCCACTCTGTGCCGTACGGACACCAGTCTGCGGCCGCCCTGTGTTGTACGGACACCAGCCTGCGGCCGCTCTGTGCCACATGGACACCAGTCTGCGGCCGCTCTGTGCCGTACGGACACCAGTCTGCGTCCGCCCTGTGTCGTATGGACACCAGTCTGCGGCCGCTGTGTGCCGTACGGACACCAGTCTGCGGCCGCTCTGTGCCATACGGACACTAGTCTGTGGCCCCTCTGTGCCGTACGGACACCAGTCTGCGGCCGCTCTGTGCCACATGGACACCAGTCTGCGGCCGCTCTGTGCCGTACGGACACCAGTCTGCGTCCGCCCTGTGTCGTATGGACACCAGTCTGCGGCCGCTGTGTGCCGTACGGACACCAGTCTTCGGCCGCTCTGTGCCATACGGACACTAGTCTGTGGCCCCTCTGTGCCATATGGACACCAGTCTGCGGCCGCTCTGTGCTGTACAGACACTAGTCTGTATTTCAGGATTTTTGAAAATCGTCAGATCGTCACTTTTTGCATTGCAGAGCACTATGGACACCCACACATGAGCACAGAGGATTGATTCATAGCACCACTCACAGCCGCTTTGGACAAATATCTGATTGTGTATGTCTGTTCACAGATAAGATCCGAGTATAGTAAAGCATCAGCTGGTCCAGCAGGTAAGAGCCATTCATTAATCTTCAGTAAGTGGGCGCAGTCTGTTGCATTAGGGTGTGCACCCCAAAGCTCTAACACACACATGCGTATCTCTCTGCTCTCCCTACTTGCACATTGTCTCCCTGCCCTGCAGATTCAGAATGAAAGAGACGTGCATCCATGCAACTGTTATAACCAGAGCCACTCAGTGGGAGATCTTTCCCATCTCCCCATTGGCACATAGAGCAAAAATAGTAATGCACACGGTATGATTAGAGTGTGCCCAGGCACATCCGGCACACCCTGTGCGCACGCCTACGCTAGAACAGTGTATGGAGCTGCAATGCAAGTTTCAACAGCCGTACGGCTGTACGGACACCAGCCTGCGGCCGCTCTGTGCCGTACGGACACCAGCCTGCGGCCGCTCTGTGCCGTACGGACACCAGCCTGCGGCCGCTCTGTGCCGTACGGACACCAGCCTGCGGCCGCTCTGTGCCGTACGGACACCAGTCTGCGGCCGCCCTGTGCCGTACGGACACCAGTCTGCGGCCGCCCTGTGTCGTACGGACACCAGGCTGCGGCCGCCGTGTGCCGTACGGACACCAGGCTGCGGCCGCCGTGTGCCGTACGGACACCAGCCTGCGGCCGCTCTGTGCCGTACGGACACCAGCCTGCGGCCGCTCTGTGCCGTACGGACACCAGCCTGCGGCCGCTCTGTGCCGTACGGACACCAGCCTGCGGCCGCTCTGTGCCGTACGGACACCAGTCTGCGGCCGCTCTGTGCCACATGGACACCAGTCTGCGGCCGCTCTGTGCCGTACGGACACCAGTCTGCGGCCGCCCTGTGCCGTACGGACACCAGTCTGCGGCTGCTCTGTGCCACATGGACACCAGTCTGCGGCCGCTCTGTGCCGTACGGACACCAGTCTGCGTCCGCCCTGTGTCGTATGGACACCAGTCTGCGGCCGCTGTGTGCCGTACGGACACCAGTCTTCGGCCGCTCTGTGCCATACGGACACTAGTCTGTGGCCCCTCTGTGCCATATGGACACCAGTCTGCGGCCGCTCTGTGCTGTACAGACACTAGTCTGTATTTCAGGATTTTTGAAAATCGTCAGATCGTCACTTTTTGCATTGCAGAGCACTGTGGACACCCACACATGAGCACAGAGGATTGATTCATAGCACCACTCACAGCCGCTTTGGACAAATATCTGATTGTGTATGTCTGTTCACAGATAAGATCCGAGTATAGTAAAGCATCAGCTGGTCCAGCAGGTAAGAGCCATTCATTAATCTTCAGTAAGTGGGCGCAGTCTGTTGCATTAGGGTGTGCACCCCAAAGCTCTAACACACACATGCGTATCTCTCTGCTCTCCCTACTTGCACATTGTCTCCCTGCCCTGCAGATTCAGAATGAAAGAGACGTGCATCCATGCAACTGTTATAACCAGAGCCACTCAGTGGGAGATCTTTCCCATCTCCCCATTGGCACATAGAGCAAAAATAGTAATGCACACGGTATGATTAGAGTGTGCCCAGGCACATCCGGCACACCCTGTGCGCACGCCTACGCTAGAACAGTGTATGGAGCTGCAATGCAAGTTTCAACAGCACCCCAATGCACCTTGCCAGCATACCTCAATGCACATGTTTCAGAACATCACACCCCCCTTTTGAGTCAAAGTTAGATTGTAGAGCTAAAGGTTTGAATCTGCAAGGGGCCTATCAGATCTGTGCAGACATACCTCTGCTTCCACGCAGAGAACAATGGGTCTTCTCTACAGCATGCTGGCAGGGGACAGGCTTATCTACTCTGAGGCTGTGGCTGCTTTCTAAAGAACTGTAAGGGCTCATTCTGACGTTCAACAGCAATTGCTGCCCCTCTAAAAAAATGATACATGGTGGATCGCTTTAAAGAGGCATTTGACAGGCAGTGTGTAGACAATATGTCACCTCCTTACTGAATGTTTTAACATTGTAAATGCAGCACCCCCACGCTGTATTACATGCATTACACGCAGTTGTTACACAGGCCCATACACTCACCCCAGGTTCACACCTAAGCATTTTGCAGAAACGTAGTACAGTCCATTTAATATGATTTCCTATGGGACACGTTCACATCTCTGCGTTTTCACCCGGTGCATTTTTTGGAAAGGGTCAGGGACTTTTCTGAATGCAAAAAGTTGGTTCTACAGACTTTAATGGAAATGCTGCAGAAAAGCATGTAGTGTGTGAACCTAGGGTAAGAGGGAATGGTTGGGCGGCAGTAAAAATGCATGTTTTTACCCCCCCCCCACAAGTGTATACGAGGCCTAAGGGCTGGTTTCTACATGCCTCAGTCCTCCTGTTTTAACCCTGTAAATACCACTCTACGGTGCTGAAACCCTGTGCATTACACCTGGTTGTAGCATTGCATCCAATCAACACTTGCAGCCAACGGCTTGTATTAATACAGCGATCTGACATTTTTTTTTATTAGCCCATTGGGTTGAATGGAATAAAAAAAACTTCTAGTGTGAACGTGGCGTTATGCTGGCCATACACGGTTAGAAAATTGTTTGAAAAAGCGTCCATCGTTCGACTTTTGAAATGTTCGTGGACTAATTTTAATTATTGAAATGCAAATCGTATGGAGGAATTCAGTTGCAGGGCTCTGAGGGCTGGTACTCCAGGAGGGGGGTCTGGTTCCTTTATTAGGTATATACAAATGACCATTTAAAATCCTTTGAATATGAACAGCAGGAATTTGGAATCCCATCCTGCAGGTTCTTCTTGTACCTCCAGCTCTGGCATGCCCTGTCTGCCCAAGCAAACTAATTAAAACCCCACTTCTGGGCCAGTTAGCCACTACTGTAGACAAGAAGGTCTCATTTCCTTCCTTGAGACCTGGTTGACACTAGGGTGGGCAGTGCGGTCCGCATTCATTTGCATGGGCTGCTATGCTGTGTGAACCGTACTAAAAAGGTGCCTGCAAACTGCAAGGAAACATGATTGTCTTTTTGACCATGCGATTCTCGCACCCTCAATCATGCTGTGGGCTGAGATGCATGGGGGCCCCATTCAGAATAAATGGCACCCCCATGCGATTCAGCTGCAGGTGGTTGCGGGTGTAGGAACCGCATCGACTCCCACACCCACAACCGGATTGCACAGTGTTGATCCAGGCCTGATAGATCACTGCTGGATGGTTCTCTTGGTAATTTCCAACTCCCAGGCAGGAACAGGTGGGCTGGATGGGGATATATGGCAGGCGGTCATGGAACAGGTTTTACTGGTCTCCCCTCCACCAACACAAAAACTATCCCAACTCTTTGAACAATAGAAATACTTTAAGGCGCGGCTCCAAGCTGGAGATGGGAAGAAGGTGTCACCCACTGGCAGGTGAAAGGAAGGAGCAGGTGTCCACAAGCGATTCCAGCATCAGCCAATTCAATGGGGAAATGGACGCCACTGACCCCAGGAGTCAGATGATTGGGAAGGCCTCAGCCACCGCTCCGGCCACGCCCTCTGATGCGTTATACCCCACCCACTGTGGCTTGATCACAGAGGCCCCCAGTGGGTAGGGTGAAATGCGTCAGTTGTGGTGTGGCCGGAGCGGTGGCTGAGGTTATCCCATATATCCCAACTCTTTTAGAACACCACATAAGCTGCACCAATGGCCCCATAGTAAGAGTCCTTATTGTTCCAGATATGGGGGATCACTCACTGTGTTCATTCATAACTGAAACTGTTCTTTTTTGTGTGTGTGGGGGGGGGGGGCTGTCAGGTTGGCTGTATGGGGCCCCGTGCTTTCTAACAGCCGCCCTGCTTATTTGACTACATCAGTGGTACTGCTCCTTTGTTTTTTATAGTTTCTTAGTAATTGCTACACCCTATTTGATCCCCTTTGTGTGTGTGTGGAGGGAGGATCTGAGTAATGCTAAGTATGATCTATGATTACTGTATTTCTGAGGTCTGGATACTTCCCTACTGATACGCTTATGTAAGGAAACTGTATTGACTGAGCCCAGGTTCACATATATGCGGTGCGGTATATCGCATGTCATTCGCACAGGAACCGCACCGCATTCCTCTGTAAATCACATGAGATTTGTGTGCGGTGTAATTGGAGCCATAGATTTTGTATGGCTCTAATCGCACTGCATCCGCACCAAAAACATGCAGGACCCTTTTTTTGGTCCGCACTAGAATCGGATCACATGGGTATTCACAGCCATGTGATACGATTCAGCATGTCGCACCGCATTTTGCAGACCGATTTCGGGGTGTTGTTAACTTCACATACACAGCGGTTCGCATGAACGGGGTGCGATTGTGATGCTGTGCAGAATTCGTACAGAAAACGCTGCAAATTCCGCAACGCATCAGTGTGAACCCGGGCTCAATGTATGACTGCTAATGATTTCTTGTGACGCTTGTTGTTTTTCTTTTTGTATCACTATAAAACTTTCAATGAAAACTCATTTGGTAAGAAATGCAAAGATTTGTGGCAAAAAAAATTAACCATCATGGTGGAATGTTTGAGCTAAAAGATCGATTTTCTAATCATTAGTAGTGGAATGGATCAAAAACAGTTAAAAAAAAAATTACAGCATATTTGCATATTAAAATGCAACCCCATAAGTGTAATCGATCAACGAAAAATGTGCCATTTATGTTATTGATCGATAATATGGCAATAATTGGGGGACAAATATCGATACAATGATGACTTTATTGCATGCTCATTCAACAGAACTTTACAAACTTGACTGTTTTTTTCAAACGATTTTCTAACCTTGTGTAGCCAGCATTACCCCAGGTTCACACCTAAGTGTTTTTGCAGAAACACAGTACAGTCCATTTAACGTGATTTCCTATGGGACAGGTTGACATCTCTGCGTTTTCACACGGTGCGTTTTTTGAAAGGGACCATTGACTTTTTTTGAATGCAAAAAGTTGCGTTTTTGCTTCTATAGACTTCAATGGAAATGCTGCAGAAAAGCACGTATTGTGTTTTTGATGCGTTTTGCGTTTTAAATCTGTCTAGGAACAAGAAAAATAAAAACTGGGAAAAAAAACGCAAAATGCAGCAAAAACGCAAAACAATGCAGAATTGGCTCAAACGCAACCTGCATGGGTGTGAACCCAGCCTTAGGCTGGCCATATATTATCCAATTTTCTTGAGCATTTTGCGTTAGATTTACCAAAAACCATATAATATGAGGTCAAACCTAAACAGAACCAATCCAATTAGGCAGGCCCTTGCACTACATAGTTGAAGGTAAATCTAATGGAAATTTGACAGAAAATTGTGTAGTGTATGGCCATCATTAGACTGCACACCTTTTTGTTTCGATGCACCTGAAATGTATTCATTGGACTAGAGGCCCCTCGCACACAGGTGGTACGATCAGATCCACCTGTCAGTTTTTCAGGTGGACTTCATTGGAAGCGCCCTGTCAGTCTATGGACAGGTGGATGTGTCTTTTTACATCTGGTCACCTGAATCTGGACCAGTTCACACCAAAAAAACGAACTCCTGATGCATTCTCCTAGATTGTAAGCTCCAAGGATCAGGCCCTCCTAAGCCTCTTGTATTAAACTGTATTGTTGCTGTATTATCTCCCGTTATATTGTAAAGTGCTGAGCAAACTGTTGGCGCTATATAAATCCTGTATAATAATAATAATAATATAAATCCTGTATAATAATAATAATAATATAAATCCTGTATAATAATAAAATATAAATCCTGTATAATAATAAAATATAAATCCTGTATAATAATAATAATATATAAATCCTGTATAATAATAATAATATATAAATCCTGTATAATAATAATATAAATCCTGTATAATAATAATTCTGGATACATTTTTGCATACACCAGTTCACACCACATGCAGTTCCGGTGCAGTTTTGATGCAGTTTGCTATGTTACACTACAGTTCTGTGCAGAAAAAATGCGGCATGTTCTACTTTTTTTTTCTGAACTGGAACTGACTGCACTGGTGTGAACCAGGGCCATTGGAATACATGGAAAACACTGTGCTAGCATTTTTGATACGGAAAAAAAAACGCTCTGGACCACACCTAGTGTTAACTAGCCCTTCATCCATGTCTGGGAAAAAATGCATCAATTTCCAATTTTCTGGAGCTAAATGTGACAGACTGGAGGTAGTCTGATGTAAACGGATGCATGTCCGACTGCCCATAGATCCAACATGGGTCTGGGAAGCTCCAACTTCTAAATACGGAATGGCATGGATCTCACAAAGGTGACATCTGTCCGTCATTCTCTGGTTCAGCAGATCTGTCCGCGGATCCCCTGCTGATCAGAATGGACACTGGAAAATTGTATCAAATGCTTACCGTAATTTTCTTTTCCCGGCAACAATCCATGGCAGCAAACGTGTGATAGAATGCTGCCATGTTGGGGCCAGGAAAATGGAAATTTGTACCAAATACGTAGCAGAATTTTCATTTTCTGGTGCCAATCCATGGCAGCGTTACCACCACATGTATGCCGGCATGATGGCGCCTTGAGAAGTGCCTATGTGAATGGGGCCTGAGGCTGCATTTACACCTGAGCACTGCACCTGACATGCTCTGCTGTGTTGGGGTGTCATTGAATGGCACCTCAATATACTAAGGGAACACACTGTATTGTAGATTGCCGCAATGGATGGTAGTATAGTGCAGTGTTTTTCAACCTTTTTTGTGCAAAGGCACACTTTTTTCATGAAAAAAATCACGAGGCACACCACCATTAGAAAATGTTAAAAAAATTTACCTCTGTGCCTATATTGACTATATATAAAGTAATTCTCTTGAATAGGAATCAAACACAAAGAAATTATTTTATAATTACTTTATTATGAAATAATAAAGTATTTTATAATTGGACCCGGGGGCCGGACCAAGAGTAGATGAATGATGTGTATGTGTCATCCATAGTAAGTATAGTAATATTCCCCCATAGTAAGCATAGTAATTAATCCCCCATATAGTAATTCATCCCCCATAGTAATTAATCCCCCATATAGTAATTCATCCCCCATAGTAATTCATCCTCCATATAGTAATTCATCCCCTCATATAGTATTTCATCCCTCATATAGTATTTCATCCCCCCATATAGTATTTCATCCCTCATACAGTAATTCATCCCTCATATAGTAATTCATCCCCCATATAGTATTTCATCCCTCATATAGTATTTCATCCCCCCATATAGTATTTCATCCCTCATATAGTAATTCATCCCCCCATATAGTATTTCATCCCCCCATATAGTATTTCATCCCCCCATATAGTATTTCATCCCTCATATAGTAATTCATCCCTGATATAGTAATTCATCCCCCATATAGTATTTCATCCCCCCATATAGTATTTCATCCCTCATAAAGTAATTCATCCCTCATATAGTATTTCATCCCCCACAGTACTATTCCCCCCCCCCCTTCTAGTAAGCCAAGTCCCCCGTGTCAATTCACTTACCTTTTGCGTTCCTCTCGCTGTCTTCCCGCGCCGTTCGGGTCTTCAGGGCGGACTGTGAGAGGAGCCTAGCTCCCCTCCCCTCACGTTCGGCACGCTGCCCCGCCTACACACATCCTGACAGCCACATCCGCAAGCCGGATTAAAAGGTCCGCGCGGACTTTTGGGGCTGCCAACCGAGAGGAGGCAGGGGAGCGGCCGACCGAGAGGAGGGAGGGGAGCAGGCGCCCGGCACACAGAAGAGCCGCATTAGACTGGGTAAAGAGCCGCATGTGGCTCGCGAGCCGCGGCTTGCCGACCACTGAATCATTAGATTCTAATGATTGGTCTATTTGTGAGCCGAAGCCACATGTTACAGATGAAATTGGAATTTTTCCCACGGCACACCAGACAATATCTCACGGCACACTAGTGTGCCGCGGCACAGTGGTTGAAAAACGCTGGTATAGTGCATTAGAAAAAAATGTGCTTTTCTTTTAAAGCATGTTAAGGTGCTTTGGCAGCAAAATTAATTTTGAATGAGCGGCTTTCATGCAGTGTCTAAGGCTCCATACACACTGACTGTACCACTTCCCTACCGGGCACTACCACCCCCTTCCTGCCCAGGCCAATGTTCAGCTTTCAGCGCTGTTGCACTTTGAATGACAATTGCACGGTCATGCGACACTGTGCCCATATGACATTTTTATCATTTTTTTCACACACATGGAGCTTTGTTTTGATGGTATTTAATCGCCACTGGGGGTTTTATTTTTTGCACTATAAACAAAAAAAAAAGAGAAAAAAATGTGAAAAAAAGGTTTTTTTTTGTTTCAATTATAAAATGTAGCAAATCTCCTTCACTGATGTGCATTGATGGGCACTGATGAGGTGGCACTTATAGACAGCACTGATGGGTACTGATAGGCAGCACTGATGAGGTGGCACTGATAGGTAGCACTGATGAGGTGGCACTGATGGGCACTGATAGGCTGCACCAATAGGCAGCTCTGATGGGCACTGATAGGCAGCACTGATGGGGTGGCACTGATAGACAGCACTGATGGCCACTGGTAGGCTGCACTGATGAGGTGGCACTGATAGGCTGCACTGATGAGGTGGCACTGATAGGTAGCACTGATGGGCACTGATAGGCTGCACCAATAGGCAGCTCTGATGGGCACTGATAGGCAGCACTGATAAGGTGGCACTGATAGACAGCACTGATGGGCACTGGTAGGCTGCACTGATGAGGTGGCACTGATAGGCTGCACTGATGAGGTGGCACTGATAGGCTGCACCGATAGGCATCTCTGATGGGAACTGATAGGCAGCACTGATGGGTACTGCTAGGTAGCACTGATAGGCTGCACTGATGAGATGACAGTGGTGGGCACTATTGTGGATGCACTGATGCACTAATATGCAGCAATGATGGGCACTGATAGGCGGCACTGATGGGCACTGATATGCGGTACTGATGGACACTGATTGGTGGCATTGATTGGTGGCACTGACAGGCGACACTGACTGATAGCACTGACTGGTGGCACTGCTGGGTGGCACTGCTGAGCACTGTCATTGGACACAGCTGATCTTGTGGCAAAAGGCCGCTGTGATTGGCCTTCTACCTTGTCATGTGATCAGCTGTATCCATAGGACACAGTGATGTGCGCTCCGCTGTGGGCGTGTTCTGGGATGACATCCATGGACACCCTTCCATAACTGGACAACCGCGTCTTTCGGCTATAGCGCGGTTGGCAAGCTGTTACAAAACATCTGCTCCTAGAGGAGTTTAGCATTTTTCCTGCAGAAGCCTCTCATGTTCTCCTATGTGTCTGTGTACATTATGGCGTCGAGAGGCGTTTTGTAAGCTCAGCATTTAGAGGCAGAAAAAAAAACTTCTGTTTTGTGTTTTTAAAGTGTTTTTCTGGCAGATAAAAAAAGCCAAGCATTAGTCCAAAAAATGCTCAAAGTTCATGTTTTTCCTGCCAGAGCACTAGTGTTTTGTTAAGGTAGTGTGCATGGAGCCTAAATCTGCCGCCCCCTGAAAAACCATCCCCATTCTGGGGGCTTTTCAGAGGTGATCGACAGGCACTACCTGTTTGAACCCCATTTTTGCCAAACAAATGTTCCACAACCTTGCATGGGTTTGCGGGGGATTTGTGAGGTGCCCCCACTTGCTGGAATGGGTAGCGTGCGGGGGACTTGCTGCCCACCCATTGGGACTTTTTAGATAATTTGCTTACACTGCAGCTTAAAGGGGCGGCTGGGGGGCGCTAAAATGTTTTCAATGCCCCCCCATGGCTGTAAATGAGGCCATAATGCATGACATGTTGTAATACCACAGGTGTGTTCCTGCCATGTACAATGTGAATGAGCCCCCAGAGCTTCACATAGAGCAGAGGGGGACCATCACCCCTCCACCATGGGACCTGAAGGGGTAGGGGTTATGTGATATTGGAACAAATACTGGCTTGATATAAAATAAAAGAAATACAATATATATATATATATGTATGTACAGGGAGGACGATGATTGGACTATGATTGGATGATTGGCAGTTGTGACTCCTCCAGTGTCAGTAGATGCCTGTAGTCAGCAATGGCGGCAGCGCCCCCTAGACGCGGGTGCGGGTGATGCGGCGGGGAAGGAATGCGGCGCTCATAGTCCAGGCGGTCCGGGGACAGAGCGGAGCCGGGGGATGGTCGGGAGATCTCCATCTACAGCCCGATCCCCGCACACACCGCGCCGATCAGGAGAACACGGAGAGTCGGAGGAGAGCGGACACATGGACAAATACACAGGTACCGGGACCGACCGACCGGCCGGCATACTAGAACATGACCCGACTGTCCATCATATACCTCCAGACCGCTGTATATATAATGTATACCAGGAGCCTGTGTGCCATATAGTCATCTGTACAGCACCGAGTACACCAATCACTGTACAGTCTGTATATATACACCAGTATGACGATGTGTGACCAATCTCACTGTATATGGGACCAGTATAATACTGTATATGGGACCAGCATAATGCCGTGTATGTGACTGTACAGTGCTGTGTATGTGACTGTACAGTGCTGTGTATGAGACCGGTATATCTCTGTACAGTGCCATGAATCTGACCGGTATATCCCTTTACAGTGCTGTGTATGAGACCGGTATATCTCTGTACAGTGCCATGAATCTGACCGGTATATCTCTGTACAGTGCTGTGTATGTGACCGGTATATCGCTGTACAGTGCTGTGTATGTGACCGGTATATCGCTGTACAGTGCCGTGTATGTGACCGGTATATCGCTGTACAGTGCCGAGTATGAGACCGGTATATCACTGTACAGTGCCGTGTATGAGACCGGTATATCACTGTACAGTGCCGTGTATGTGACCGGTATATCGCTGTACAGTGCCGTGTATGAGACCGGTATGTCGCTGTGTATGAGACCGGTATATCTCTGTACAGTGCTGTGTATATGACCGGTATATCGCTGTACAGTGCTGTGTATGACACCAGTATATCTCTGTACAGTGCTGTGTATGTGACCAGTATATCTCTGTACAGTGCTGTGTATGACACCAGTATATCTCTGTACAGTGCTGTATATGACACCAGTATATCTCTGTACAGTGCTGTGTATGTGACCAGTATATCTCTGTACAGTGCTGTATATGACACCAGTATATCTCTGTACAGTGCTGTGTATGTGACCAGTATATCTCTGTACAGTGCTGTGTATGACACCAGTATATCTCTGTACAGTGCTGTATATACCATAGTGCAGTGTATTAGTATTGGACTGAAGGATGCTTCTGATACATCTGTGTGTGATGTAGACCATGCTGTATGCGGATGGATGGGATGTGTAGTTCTCACAAGGCACACATACACAGCACAGCAGAGATGAAGGGAATTCTGGGGGGATCTAATCTCCAGCTCTGAAAAGGGTTCTTTACTGTACAAGCTGTGGAATAGTCTTCTCTGGGATCCCTGGAATCACTGGATGGCCATGGGGTTCAGGAAGATGTATCTGACATAAATCATTGCAAATCCGTTTCCTCTGGTCCCGAATTGTCTGCCTTCATTTTGTAAAGAGCTGCGCACACTGTCGGCACAATATAAATCCTCTATAATAATAATAGTGATTTTATAGGGATCATTCGGGGGCTCTGCGGGGGAAGTTTTGTCTCTTCTCCTCTGTGTCCTGACTCCATGGCTGCACTGCGTTCCGCTGGTTGGCCTCAGACGACATTGTACAATCCTTTATAACAACACACCGAATTCCGCAGATTGTTCTGATCCGATCAGACCGTCTGGACCCCATTCCGCCTCTATAATCCCCCTCATTCCAGAGGAGCGGAGACTGCGGACCTCACCCCCTGTACTGTGTTTATGAAGATATATTGTGTTTACTGTAAATATTATCCTTCCAGCTGTTACATTGTATCCTGCTGAGAGATATGAAGAGGACCTGTCATGGCTGCCTGCAGGAGGAGGCTCCTGTGTACTGGGGTCTGGCCCTGTAGAGGGTTCTTATGATTTGATGGCATTTCTTTTTTGGGGTGCTCAGTAGAAGCCTTTAACCCCTGCAGTGCTGGATGTAGCGGGACAATCTGCTATTGAGCTCTTCTACCCAGGATGGAGGTGCTGGAGGGCAATGGTTGCAGAATGTATTAAAGGATCCATATAGTGAAGAGGATCTGGAGGATAACATTGCTGATCACCTTGTGAAAATGCTAGTCGTCTGGCTGCCGCTGGCTTCAGTGATTTCTTAAAGCATAACTTAAGGCAAAACTTTTTTTTTTTGTCAGTTTTTTTTGTTTTTTTTTTTTTAGTTAGAACTCTTCTCAGGTTTTTATTGCGGTCTCTACCCCCGTTACGGAGATTCACCCTCTTTATTTGTCCCATTTACTCTTCTCATCAAAGTGACAGCAAAAGAAATTTCCAAATTTTGGGTTGGCACCAGGACGGGAATAGAAGGGGAAATCTTCCAATGGGGACACTTGTTCTGGTGACACCTTGGGATTCCTTCACTTTGCAGGGATTTCCCCTCACTTCCTGTTGTGGATACGGGACAGGAAGTGAAGGGATATCTCCCCAATGGCAAAAAAAAAAATTGACAGGAGTTACAACTCTTTCTCCAAAATGAAAAAATGTATGCCTATAAGTTGGCCGTTCGCTGTGTTATTTATTTATTTCAGGTACTTGTATAGTGCAGTCAATTTACGCAGCGCTTTACATATATATTGTACATTCACATCAGTCCCTAACCCTCAAGGGGCGTACAATCTAAGGTCCCTAACTCACATTCATACATACACATACTAGGGCCAATTTAGACAGGATCCAATTAACCTACCAGCATGTCTTTGGAGTGTAGGAGGAAACCCACGCATGTTAATTTTGCCAGTTCTTGACCAAATTTGCTTTGTAAGTGGCCCTCTTGGCCCCCTCCTGTCCGACATCCTTGTATTGTAAAACTGAAAGACTGAAAATTGTCAACCAAACAGCGACAGCAGTAGCCCAGCAGGGGGATTTATCCATCTATGCTCTATAGCAGGGGGCTCCAAACTTTCGAAGCAAAGGGCCAGTTTACTGTCTTTCAGGCGTTTGGAGGCCAGACTGTGGCCAATGAGATTAGAAATTTTCCCATAATCATTACCCCATCATTGGTTTTAATGGGAGAAATAGTGCCCCATTTTTGATGTCGATAACATGAATAGTGCCCCATTGATGGTGTCAATAGGAGGAATGGTTCTCCATCAGTGGTGTCAACTGGTGGAATAGTTCCCCAAGGGCAAGGAAAGGGCCACATCTGACCCCGGGCTGCAGTTTGGAGACCACTGCTCTATAGCAGTGGTCTCAAAACTGTGGTCCGAGGGCCGGATGCGGCCTTTTGCTTGCTTTTATCCAGCCCTTGGGGTACTATTTCATCCACTGATACCAACAATGGGACATGATACCAATGATGGGCACAATATGTCCCAATTACATCAATGATCGCAACCCAATGACAACACTAATGGGGGACAATTTCAATGACATGAACAATGGGGCCCAACGACAGTAAAGATGGGTCACAATAACCTCCCATTGACACCAATGTTGGGGCACTATTCCTCCCACTGACACCAATGTTGGGGCACTATTCCTCCCACTGACACCACTGTTGAGGCACAATTCCTCCCACTGACACCACTGTTGAGGCACAATTCCTCCCACTGACACCAATGTTGGGGCACAATTTCTCCTACTGACACCAATGTTGGGGCACAATTCCTCCCACTGACACCACTGTTGAGGTGCTATTCCTCCCACTGACACCACTGTTGAGGTGCTATTCCTCCCACTGACACTACTGTTGAGGCACTATTCCTCCCACTGACACCAAAGATGGGGCATTGTCCATTCCCACTGATATCAGGACCTTTTCTACTCCCAATAGCCAAAGTGTGGCCCCCCTAAAGTCTGAAGAACAGTAAACAGGCCCTTTGCTTAGAAAGTTTGGAGACCCCTGATCTATAGCATGAATGGAGGAACAATGACTGAAAAGAAAAATCTTTGTGTATGGCCAGCTATAGTCACGGATCGCAAGCAAGCAAAGTAGAAAGTCAGAACTACTCATGCCAAGTTGGAGTCTGCAACTATACACAGATCAGCCATAACATTATGACCACTGATAGGTACACTGAATAACATTAATTATCTCATTACCTTGGCATCTGAAAGTAAGTGGGATATATTAGGCTGCAAGTGAACATGTTGTCTGTGAAGTTGACATGTTGAAAGCAGAAAAGATGGGCATGTGTAAGGGATGGTGGGTCAGCAAGCCCAGACCGCGATCTACCAATCACCTGGCTGCGATCTACTGGTTGCTGACCCGACTTAAAGGATCTGCTACTGAATGTTTTGTGCCAGATCCCGCAGCATACTTTTAGAGGTCTATTCGAGTCCATGCCTTGATGGGTTAGGTGGGTGATCGTAATGTTATGGCTGATTGGTGTTGAAGACATGGGATTGTTATGGCAGCCAGGCAGCTAGCATTTTCAGAAGGAGAGATCAGAAAAGGTTTACCTGTTCCCTCAGTAAGAACACTGAAAAGTTTAGGACAAGCTTTCGGGGTCCAAGCAGAACTCAGTTCTCTCTGTATAATTTTCCTTTATGTAGCAGACATGGTTGGGTGTGACTTGTCTTCCAGCTTGTGGTGGAAGAACTACAAGTACCAGCTGTGCTTGCTTATCCTTGTAGTTCGCCATAACCTGCATTACAGCATAGAGCGCATGCCTGGTCTTGGGAGACGGATTGAGTTGGAAAGGGTTCAGGAAACAGGAAAAGTGTGAGATATCCCATGAGGGACCTTTGTCACATCAATTCAAAGATAGGAATTTTATAGGAATGACCTCACTACTCTGCAGCAGGGGCGGACTGACCATTTGGAAACTCGGGCACTGCCGAGGGCCCGGGGTCAGTAGGGGGCCCCATGAGATGCCCCTGGTACCTTTTTCATAGGCTTTTTTGGGTTTGGGCAAGGACACAGGGGCCCCATGATCCCCTATTGCCTGGGGGCCCCATGTGTTGTCAGTCCGCCCCTGCTCTGCAGATCACCTGTATTTCACAAACAAGGCTTTGCGTTTGTTATCGCGTACATGACTGACATCACTTGATTATCATCAACAAAAATATCAAAAAAGTATTTAAAATTATTGATTATAAAAGGTGTAAGAAAGTGTTAAAAAAAAAAAAAAAATCAATAAATTTGTGAAATAATTTGTGAACCAATCAGTGAACCGATGGAAAGAAATGTATTAACCCAACAACCAAGGAAATGTATAGCACAAAAAATATCTCTAATGCAAAAGTGCTAAAAAAAATGTAAAAAAGTGTGGGAAATTGTCCAAAACTGAAATGTGTGGAAAACTATTCAATAACATACTAATATCTTGAAATAATTAACCTCAAACTATAAACAATGAAAGTGGCAAAAAAATTGGGGAGAGAATAGGTGAAACAATCAGTGAAACCATGGTGAGGTGCTCCAATCTTCAGTATTCTTTCTCTTGTATGATGTTGACCCAAGTGAAACTCCACCACCAATTAGATTGAATCCATTCACCGGAGCTCCATTCACCGGAGCTCCATGCTGGCAAAATATACACCAGCTATAATTGCTTGTGCTCTGGGAGCAATACTCTGTGGCAATGGACTTCAGCTGATGGAAAACCTCTCAATGGCAATTAATTCATCATATATTCAGAGAAGGACATGGAGGAGAAAGAAGAAGGAATCCACATCGCGTAACACCATATAAAATCTTTATTCATCCAAAACCACTCACATTGATAAGTGTCACCGCCGACAAAAATCGAGAGACCAAGACCGGAAATGCTTGGAAACGAAAATACAATACATCACTTCCAGAGTTGTGTTCTGTATAATCAGAATTTGTGGAATTTATTGGTTTTTGATATGAGACTAACATGTAAAAAATAAAAAAGATCATTTGTCTGATATTCTCATCTTCTGTATGAGGCTTTAGTTGTACTTTTGTGGTGTTCCAACAGGACATATTTTCTGGATTCCCCAAATTACTGGAAGGTGTTTAAGGCTCGGTTCACACCTATGCTTGAACCGTTTCTACATTGCGTTTTTACACTTGTGTTTTTGATGCATTTTCGCTGCGTTTTTTTAATGCGTTTTGAATTTTTTTTGTCTTTTTTTTTATTATTCTTGTTGCTAGGCAGCACATGCTTTTCTGCAGGGTTTCCATTGAAGTCTATAGAACGAAAAATGCAACTTTTTGCATTCAAAAAAGTCCTTGACCCTTTCCAAAAACCGCAGTGGGTGAAATATCACAGGTGTGAACATGTCCCAGGTGTGAACATGTCCCATAGGAAATCATGTTAAATGGACTGTACTGTATTAAAAACATAGGTGGAAACGCTGCAGAAAAGCATATATTGCATTTTTGCTGCGTGTTAAATCTGCCTAGCAACAAGAAAAATAAAACAAAAGACAAAAGCTCTAATGCATTCCAGAATGTCAAAAGCAACACATCTGCTTTTGACATTCTGTAATGCATTAGTATGTGTAGCATTCCCAAACCTGGCATCCAGTGTAGTTTGGTTGTGCTGGGGTGCATTAGCAGCCCATTCGAAATAAATAGGCTGTAATGTGACCAGAGGCGGACTGACCATTTGGAAACTCGGGCACTGCCCGAGGGCCCGGGGTCAGTAGGGGGCCCCATGAAATGCCCCTGGTACCTTTTTCATAGGCTTTTTTGAGTTTGGGCAAGGACACAGGGGCCCCATGATCCCCTATTACCCGGGGGCCCCTTAAGTTGTCAGTCCGCCCCTGAACGCACATTAAAACGCAACATACCGAGCAGTGACATGCACGCATTGACACCCCACACAGGTGTGACCCCCCCCCCCCAGCCGCAGGGTTCATTGACAGGTGCACTTGACCTCCTTCTGTCTGGCTTCAACTAGCAGCACTGAGGGGGGGTACTAAAATTGGAGCAGACCAAATCTATTGTATAGTAACCAATCAGCTTTTAGCTTCAGCTTGTCCAGTTAAACGTTGAGGTCCAGTTCACAGCAGAATTCAATGCGGGAAAGGCGTGCATGTTTCCTGCACTATGTTCAAAAACGCATTGCCTTTGTGACCTCCTGCAGGTGACATTACATTGTTAACGGCACCCCAAACGCAGTACGTTTTGGGGGCACCATAACCAGATCACATGGTACTGCAGTTCAATGCAATTTGTTGTGGTGAATTTTTTAAAGTAGTGCATGAACTACTTTCTGTGCATTCTTGTGCAATGTGCAGCCCATTCAATGAATGGGCTGCCGTAATTGCACTGCAGGGGAATGCACAGGAATCGCGCAGGAACATGGACTGCAGTCCTGTGCAATTCTAGTTTTGTGTATTGGTCGCTGTGCAAAGCTGCTCGAGACTAACCCTAGGTTCACGCTTATGCCGATTTATTTATTTTTTACTGCGTTTTCCAGTTTGCAGAAACGCACTACAGTCCATGGTTTTCTATAGAAGTAGTTCACATCTGTGCGTTTTGAGCCGGTGCGTTTTCTGGAAAGGGTCAGGGACTAGTTTTCCCGCGGCAGATTGCATTTTGCATTTAATAGACTTTAGTGGACACGCACCAAAAACGCAAGCGTTGTATTTTTTTATGTGTTTTGTAGGTTGCTTTTATGATAACTCATGTGGTGCGACTTTGATGCTACTTGAGTGCCAGAGAGTGTAGAGTGACACTACTCGAACAGAACCGTCATACTTTCCAGATAGCTGAAAAAAAAAAAGCACATCAATAATGCATCAAAAACACATGTTCAAAAATGCAAAACACAGCAAAAAGCGGCAGAAAAACGCATCAACCGCAGCCTGCATAGATGTGGACCTAGCTTTAGTACATTCTGCTGGTTCAGTTTTCACTTCCCTGACCATAAAATTTTCAATTTTGCGGTGAATCAATTTCAATCACCACGCCCATTTAGTGCCGGTTCACACTGTTGCGAATTCTATGCGAATCAGATCCATTCAGAAAAGCATTGATTCACATGTATTGTCAAAAAGCACATTTCCAATGATGCCCGTTCCCGTATCTGCGGTGCAGATCTGATCCGGTCCAAGAAAGGGTCCTGTGTGAGCTTAGTGCGGGTGTGGTGCGAATTTCATCTCCTGCTATGCCCATTCAGAAATCGCATTCAGTTCTCACCTGTCACAGCAGAAATCACACTGTGAAACTGAATCAGATTTGCACTGCATCAGCGTGAACCGGCGCTTACCCCAGGTTCACACCTAAGCGTTTTCCAGAAACGCAGTACAGTCCATTTAACATGATTGCCTATGGGACACGTTCACATCTCTGCGTTTTCACCCGGTGCATTTTTTGGAAAGGGTCAGGGACTTTTTTGAACACAAAACGTTAAATTTTTGGTTCCATATACTTCAATGGAAACGCTGCAGAAAAGCATGTATTGCGTTTTTGCTGTGTGTTTGATGCGTTTTGTAGTTTAAATCTGCCTGGCAACAAGAAAAATAAAAAAAAAATTAATAAACCCCCTGCAAAAACGCAATGCAGAAACGGGTCAGACGCAACCTGCATAGGTGTGATCCTATCCTTATGGGCCAGTTGGCAGGTCTGCATTATTTATTTCAGGTACTTATATAGCGCCATCAATGTACTCTGCGCTTTACATATATATTGTACATTCACATCAGTCCCTAACCCTCAAGGGGTGTACAATCTAAGGTCCCTAACTCACATTCATACATACACATACTAGGGACAATTTAGTCAGGATAAAATTAATCTACCAGCATGTTTTTGGAGTGGGAGGAAGCCGGAGTACCTGGAGGGAACCCACACAGGCACAGGGAGAACATGCAAACTCCAGGCAGGTGGTGCCGTGGTTGGGATTTGAACCAGCGACCCTAATACTGCCAGGCGGAAGCCTTAGGGCTCGTTCACACTTGGCTGTTTTACCAACACTTGCCAAACGCCCCTATAGCGTTTGGCAAGCGTTGGTCCGGCATTTGCGTAGTGTTTTTTTACGCTCGGCAAACGCTCCGCAAATGCCGCATGTGCGGTTTAGCCGCATGTGCGGTAAAAACGCTTCCCAAACACCTCTCTGCCTCCTGCACACAACGCTAGTGTGAACGTAGCCTTACACACTTGAGCCAGTTCTTGGGGTGGGGGATATGTCCGTGAAATAGGGTGTGGGATGGGTGCAGAGAAGGTGGGTAATGGTCACTAAGACTTCATTCACACTTAAGTGTTTCAAACCGCTGGCGCTGCGAAAATGTGAAAATGCACATTCGTGTGTTCAGGTGCCATTCATTTCAATGGCACCAGAAAACACTGGGTATTTTTGCCGTGATTGTGACACGTTTTTCTGCAGTGCATTGCAACTTTGCAAACAAAATCTCTGGACTTGCAAAAAAGGGTTCTGGAACTGTTTTTGGGCGCTGCGCATCCCGCAATTTTGTTTGAGCAATCGTGATGCGTTTCTCGCACGAAAAAATGCACCACGATGGTGCCAAAAACATTGAAATGAATGGCAACTTGAATTTGCGTTTTCACATTTTCAAAGCACCCGTGACTTGAAAAGTGTGAAAGGAGTCTTAGGTTCCATGCACACGGGGCGTATGAATAACACTGGTAATGTTAGCTGTGGGAAGTCACGTTAAAAATATGAGTCTTTTTATCGTTTTTGTATTAGCATTTAGAGGCATTTTGACGCATTTTTTCGCATTTGCGTTTCTTAGAGGTTCCCCCCCCAAATATTTTTTTTTAGTCAAAAAAGGTCCAAATATGCTGGTTTGATGCTATATGCCATGTTTTTCAGCGTTAGAGTGTTTTTAGTCCTCATGCACACAGGATGTTTTTACAGCGGCTGTTTTTGGCATTTGACGTTTTTTTTCTACAGCCAGTAAACCCCCCAGCATGTTATCCTATGTGTCCATCCCCGGCATGTTATCCCATGTGTCCATCCCCGGCATGTTATCCCGTGTGTCCATCCCCGGCATGTTATCCTACGTGTCCATCCCCGGCATGTTATCCCGTGTGTCCATCTCCGGCATGTTATCCCGTGTGTCCATCCCCGGCATGTTATCCCGCGTGTCCATCTCCGGCATGTTATCCCGTGTGTCCATCTCCGGCATGTTATCCCGTGTGTCCATCCCCGGCATGTTATCCCGTGTGTCCATCCCCGGCATGTTATCCTACAGTTGCAAGAAAAAGTATGTGAACCCCTTGGGATTACGTGGAGTTTTGCATGAATTGGGCATACAATGTGCTCTGAACGTCATCTAAGTCACAACAATAGAAGAACACAGTCTGCTGAACATAATACTACACAAACATTAGATGTTGCCATGGTTTAATTGCACATAACATATAAACATCCACAGTGCAGGGAGGAAAAAGTATGTGAGGCCCTAGCTTAATGACTTCTCCCAGAGCTAATTGGAGCCGGGAGTGAGCCAACCTTGACTCCAATCAGTGTGATGATATTGGATGTGTTGCTGACAGCTGTCCTGCCCTTAAAAAACACACACCTGTTTTGGGTTTACTGGTTTCAAGAAGCACTGTCTGATGTGAACCATGCCTCGCAGAAAAGAGCTCTCAGAAGACCTACGATCAAGAATTGTTGACTTGCATGAAGCTGGAAAGGGTTACAAAAGTATCTCCAAAAGCCTTGATGTTCATGTGTCCACGGTAAGACAGACTGTCTACAAATGGAGAAAGTTTAGCGCTGTTGCTACTCTCCCTAGGCGGGGTCGTCCTGTAAAAATGACTGCAAGTGCACAGTGCAGAATGCTGCATGAGGTAAAGAAGAATTTCAGAGTGTCAGCTAAAGACCTACAGAAATCTCTGGCACATGATAACATTTTTGTTGACACATCTACAATAAGGAAACCATTAAACTAGAATGGAGTAAATGGGAGGACACCACGGAGGAAGCCATTGCTGTCCAAAAAGAATATTGCAGCACGTTTGAAGTTTGCAAAAGAGCACCTGGATGTTCCACAGCACTACTGGCAAAATATACTGTGGACAGATGAAACCAAGATTGAGTTGTTTGGGAAGAACACACAACACTATGTGTGGAGAAAAAAAGGCACAGCACACCAACATCAAAACCTCATCCCCACTGTAAAACATGGCGGAGGGAGCATCATGGTTTGGGGCTGCTTTGCTGCCTCAGGGCCTGGACGGATTGTTGTCATTGATGGGAAAATGAATTCCAGAGTTTATCAAGACATTTTGCAGGAAAAGGTACGACCATCTGTCCGCCAACTGAAGCTCCGCAGAGGATGGGTGATGCAACAGAACAATGACCCAAAGCATACAAGTAATTCAACAAAACAATGTCTGCAACAGCACAGAATACGCCTTCTGGAGTGGCCCAGTCAGAGTCCTGACCTCAACCCGATTGAAATGCTGTGGCATAACCTTAAGAGAGCGATTCACACCAGACATCCCAAGAATATTGCTACACTGAAACAGTTTTGTGAAGAGGAGTGGTCCAAAATGACTCCAGATCGTTGTGCAGGTCTGATCTGCAACTACAGGAAACGTTTGGTTGAGGTTATTGCTGCCAAAGGAGGGTCAACCAGTTATTAAGTCCAAAGGTTCACATACTTTTTCCTCCCTGCACTGTGAATGTTTACATGTTATGTGCAATTAAACCATGGCAACATCTAATGTATGTGTAGTATTATGTTCAGCAGACTATGTTCTTCTATTGTTGTGACTTAGATGACGTTCAGAGCACATTTTATGCCCAATTCATGCAAAACTCCACGTAATCCCAAGGGGTTCACATACTTTTTCTTGCAACTGTATATGTCCATGTACATAGACTGTAATCAACGTTTTTTGGCTGGAAAAAAAACCCAGGACTAGTGGGTTTCTAGAGGAGTTTTTTAGCTGTGTGACGCTGAAAAACGCAGCAAACCGGTTAAAAAAAATGCTAAAAAACGCAAACGTGGGAAACCGCTAATGCAAAAATGCTAAAAAAAAGCTGAAAAACTCCTGTTCTTAGAACGTCTAGTGAAGTGAACCTGTTACGTTTTCCATGTTACTTTGTTTCCATTAACGTGCCTGAGAGCACAAACCACGAGCCGGTTTATATGAGGGACCTCCGTGCATTTGGGTTTATACTGTCTGCCAAGAACATTCAGACCCGACGCTTTGAACCTGGAATGGCGGAATCCGCTGTAATCGCCGTTTAATCTGCTTTTCTAGAATCTGGCTGCTCCTGCCCCCGGGGCTCATTGCCCCATTCATGGTCTGGGGAGGGGAGATGGTATCAGTTGACAGGTTACCTGCAGGCGTTGGGTTACAATCAGATAGATGCTTCCTGCTGTCATCTTTGGGGCGATGGATAAAAGGCGCAGCACCCTGAAGATTCTTTCCATGTTTGTTTTATATTATTGTTGTCATCCAATATTACGGCGATTTTATAAATGTAGAGAATCTGAATATTTGGGCTGGCATCTTACGCACGCCGTAGGGCTTCCATTAACGTTGTGGTCGGGATGAGTCATTTACAATTAAATGTCACGCTGTATTATTCAGGCTGCAATCACATTTAAAAGCGTTTTTGAAGCAAAATTGCATGCTTTTGCAGCTTTTTTATGGCGTTTTCCATCTAGGCGTTTGAAGCACTGCTGAGTTTGAGCAGAAAACGCGTGACAAAACGCTGGGAAGAAACGCCCAAATGTTCATGTCGCTCTTTTCAGGCGTTTCCACTGAAATCTTTGGGGGACAAACTCTCAATTCTGCCTGAAAAGTGGCTTATGTACTTTTTTCATCGACAGGCGTTTTGCTACAAGTGACAGAATGCTCAGATGTGAACAAAGGCTATTGAAGGCGACGTTCACACCTATACAAGTTACGATTGAGCCGTTTCTGCATTGCATTTTTGCACCTGCATTTTTGATGTTTTTTTTTTTTTTTTCTTGTTGCTAGGCAGATTTAAAACGCAGCAAAAACATGATACATGCTTTTCTGCAGTGTTTCCATTGAAGTCTATAGAACTAAAAATGCAACTTTTTGCATTCAAAAAAAGTCCCTGACCCTTTCCAAAAACCGCACCGGGTTAAAAAGCACAGGTGTGAACATGTCCCATAGGAAATCATGTTAAATGGACTGTACTGCTTTTCTAGAAAACGTTGCGAAAAACACTTATGTGTGAAGCTAGGGTTACCCACATGGAAGAAAAATATATTTGAAATAGATTTTAAAAATATTCTTCACAAATATATTGACATACAGGTGAAACTCGAAAAATTAGAATATCGTGCAAAAGTTTATTTATTTCAGTAATACAACTTAAAAGGTGAAACTAATACATGAGATAGACTCATTACATGCAAAGCAAGATAGTTCAAGCCGTGATTTGTCATCATTGTGATGATTATGGCTTACAGCTCATGAAAACCCCAAATCCACAATCTCAGAAAATGAGAATATTGTGAAAAGGTGCAATATTCTCGGCTCAAAGTGTCCCACTCTAATCAGCTAATTAAGCCATAACACCTGCAAAGGGTTCCTGAGCCTTTAAATGGTCCCTCAGTCTGGTTCAGTAGGAATCACAATCATGGGAAAGACTGCTGACCTGACAGTTGTGCAGAAAACCATCATTGACACCCTCCATAAGGAGGGAAAGCCTCAAAAGGTAATTGCAAAAGACGTTGGATGTTCCCAAAGTGCTGTATCAAAGCACATTAATAGAAAGTTATGTGGAAGGGAAAAGTGTGGAAGAAAAAGGTGCACAAGCAGCAGGGATGACCGCAGCATGGAGAGGATTGTCAGGAAAAGGCCATTCAAAAGTGTTGGGGACTTTCACAAGGAGTGGACTGAGGCTGGAGTCAGTGCATCAAGAGCCACCACACACATACGGATCCTGGATATGGGCTTCAAATGTCATATTCCTCTTGTCAAGCTGCTCCTGAACAACAAACAACGTCAGAAGCGTCTTACCTGGGCTAAAGAAAAACAGACCTGGTCTGTTGCTCAGTGGTCCAAAGTCCTCTTTTCTGATGAGAGCAACTTTTGCATCTCATTTGGAAACCCAAGGACCCCGAGTATGGAGGAAGAATGGAGAGGCACACACTGCAAGATGCTTGAAGTCCAGTGTGAAGTTTCCACAGTCTGTGTTGATTTGGGGAGCCATGTCATCTGCTGGTGTTGGTCCATTGTGCTTCATTAAGTCCAGGGTCAATGCAGCCATCTACCAGGAGATTTTGGAGCACTTCATGCTTCCTTCCGCAGACGAGCTTTATGGGGATGCTGACTTCATTTTCCAGCAGGACTTGGCACCGCCCACACTGCCAAAAGCACCAAAACCTGGTTCAATGACCGTGGGATTACTGTGCTTGATTGGCCAGCAAACTCGCCTGACCTGAACCCAATAGAGAATCTATGGGGCATTGCCAAGAGAAAGATGAGAGACATGAGACCGAACAATGCAGAAGAGCTGAAGGCCGCTATTGAAGCATCCTGGTCTTCCATAACACCTCAGCAGTGCCACAGGCTGATAGCTTCCATGCCACGCCGCATTGAGGCAGTAATTGCTGCAAAAGGGGCCCAAACCAAGTACTGAGTACATATGCATGCTTATACTTTTCAGAGGTCCGATATTGTTCTATGTACAATCCTTGTTTTATTGATTGCATGGAATATTCTAAGTTTCTGAGATTGTGGATTTGGGGTTTTCATGAGCTGTAAACCATAATCATCACAATGATGACAAATCACGGCTTGAACTATCTTGCTTTGCATGTAATGAGTCTATCTCATGTATTAGTTTCACCTTTTAAGTTGCATTAATAAAATAAATGAACTTTTGCACGATATTCAAATTTTTCGAGTATTTACATTTGCTGGTTGCATTAGATTTTCTTTTCTTTTGGCTTTTCCCCCTCGGTTTTCACCTGGTGATCTGGCTAGTAACACACCTCCGGTATTAGTGAGACACAGCTCTGGATGAATAAGCACAGGAGGCACAACTGGCAGCAACATTGTCAGTCTGGGGGAAAAGGGGAGGGTCAAATGTATTAGCAGATTTATATACGTTAACAATCTGAAGCCAGACTGCAGCTCACACTTTAAAATCTATTACAGCAAAAAGTTGTTTTCCTTTTTCAGAAAAACGTTTTACAAGAACAAAAAAAAAGCTGATCATTTCAATCACCCCTGCCAGCGTCAATTGGTTTTGTCTCATCCATGTAAACTGACACATTCTGCTGGAGAGCTTGTGCTTTTGAAAAATGGCTAAAAGTAGACAAAAGAAAGCCTAACAAAGTAAACTGCAATATAATTTGTTTATTTCAGGTACTTGTATAACGCCGTCAATTTACGCAGCGCTTTACATATATATATTGTACATTCACATCGGTCCCTAACCCTCAAGGGGCGTACAATCTAAGGTCCATAACCTTCATTCATACATACACATACTAGGGCCAATTTAGACAGGAGCCAGTGTGGGAGGAAACCGGAAAACCCACACAGGCACAGGGAGAACATGCAAACTCCAGGCAGGTGGTGCTGTGGTTGGGATTTGAACCAACGACCCCAGTACTGCCAGGCGGAAGTGCGAACCATTTAGCCACTGTGCTGCCCATAATATAATCAATGTTTGCTTTTGGGTTTAATGCTTCTTTAAATGCACACAAGTCTGTATACTTGTACAAGGCCAGAGACTCAGCGATGGTTCACACTGATGCGGTGTGGAATTTGCAGCGTTTTCTGTGCAAATGCTGCACCCCATCAGAATCGCACCCCGTTCATACGAACCGATGCGGGTGTGTATGCTAAGTTAACAACACCCTGAAATCAGTCTGCAAAACGCGGTGCGATGTGCAGAATCGGATCGCATAGGTGTGAATACCCATGTGATCCGATTCTAGTGCGGGCCAAAAAAGGGTCCTGCATGTTTTTGGTGCGAGTGCCGTGCAATTAGAGCCATACAAAATGTATGACTCTGATCGCACTGCACACAAATCGCATGTGATTTGTACAGGATTGCGGTGCAGTTCCTGTGTAAATCACGTGATATACCGAACCGTATCAGTGTGAACCCGGGCTTAGAAAGGATTGAAGCCGGGGGGGTCAGTATAGGGACCAGGAGGCTACAATCACTCTTGTAGTTCTGCCATGACAGGTGCACTTTACATTAGTCTGGTGACATTCAGTCTGATCTCTGATGTACATTTCTGTTGGGACTTCGTATCCGGCATCCTCTGCCCGTCACCAAAGTGCCGCTCACTGCTGTGCCCATTCTCTGCCCTGTCATTTCAGCTCTATTTTCTTCCTCCGGACTATAATTATGCGGCTTCAGTCACGTCTCGGCGCAGCCACTTGTTATGTCAGGGAATTTATTTCAGCATAACTTAAAGGACGGCTCTTGAAGCTACTGGGGTACTTTACAGCAGATGTAAACCAAAGTGTTAAAATCTCCTATCAGAGGCGGACTGACAACTCATGGGGCCCGCGGGCAATAGGGGATCATGGGGCCCCTGTGTCCTTGCCCAAACTCAAAAAAGCCTATGATAAAGGTACCAGGGGCATCTCATGGGGCCACCTACTGACCCTCCGGCAATAGGGGATCATGGGGCCCCTGTGTCCTTGCCCAAACTCAAAAAAGCCTATGAAAACGGTACCAGGGGCATCTCATGGGGCACCCTACTGACCCCAGGCCCTCGGGCAGTGCCTGAGTTTCTAAATGGTCAGTCCACCCCTGTCTCCTATAAACTTTAACAAATGATTGTCGTCTCACATGTCATATTCAGTCTTTGTACTGTAAATCTGCGGCTTTTATTCAAATATTTCCTAGTGATCCTGCAATGAAAGTCTTTGTTCAGCTACTTCCTGTTATAGGGTGACAACACTCTGTCCATGTCTCCCAGTTGTGCTTTTGTGTGGTCACCCTGTCACACGGGCATAGTGCCCCATCATTGGTGTCAGTGGCAGGAATAGTGCCCCATCATTGGAGTCAGTGGCAGGAATAGTGCCCTATCATTGATGTCTGTCGGAGGAATAGTGCCCCATCATTGGTGTCAGTCGGAGGAATAGTGCCCCATCATTGGTGTCAGAGGAATAGTATCCCATCATTGGTGTCAGTGGGAGGAATAGTGCCCCATCATTGGTGTCAGTGGGAGGATCAGTGCCCCATCATGGGTGTCAGTGGAAGGAATAGTGCCCCATCATGGGTGTCAGTCAGAGGAATAGTGCCCCATCATTGGTGTCAGTCGGAGGAATATCGCTCCATCATAAGTGTCAGTGGGAGGAATAGTGTCACATCATTGGTGTCAGTGGGAGGAATAGCGTCACATCATTGGTGTCAGCGGGAGGAATAGCGTCACATCATTGGTGTCAGTGGGAGGAATAGCATCACATCATTGGTGTCAATGGGAGGAATAGTATCCCATCATTGGTGTCAGTGGGAGGAATAGTGCTCCATCATTGGTGTCAGTGGGAGGAATAGCGCCCCATCATTAGTGTCAGTGGAAGGAATAGCGCCCCATCATTGGTGTCAGACGGAGGAAAAGTGCCCCATCATTGGTGTCAGACGGAGGAATAGTGCCCCATCATAGGTGTTAGTTGGTGGAATAGCATCACATCATTGGTGTCAGTTGGAGCAATAGCGTCACATCATTGGTGTCAGTGGGAGGAATAGCATCACATCATTGGTGTCAGTGGGAGGAATAGCATCACATCATTGGTGTCAGTGGGAGGAATTTTGCCCTGCTCTTGGTACAAATGGTGCCTCATTCATGGTGTCAGTGGGAGTAAAGAGGAATAGCGCCCCAGGGGCTGGATTACGGCAAAGGGCTGCAATTTGGAGACCACTGGTACAACGTATGGCCAGCTTAATGGGTCCTCAGCAATAATACTTTAGTGGGTTCTAATCTTTTCCTACTCCATCCAAATCTAACCGTAAGTTTGGGGGGGAAATACGCTTTTTAAAATATTAAAGAAAAACGCTACATTGTAATTGTAAGCCGTCCATAGATGGATCGAATCTCAGCCAGTGGATCAGGGAGCGGCAGAAATTCGATTTGCCTATGGGCAGGCTGGTTATATTGAAGTCAATCCGTCGACTGACTCCAATACAACCAGCCTGTCGGGTTTTTCCTGAACAATCACCGCCGGCGGCCATAGCGGCTAGCAGTGATCATTGTGTTCTGCCGGCCAGGGATCTGTCAGAATACAATATTGCTGTAGGAAGTCCGTGTTGATGGGGGAATTGAGCAATTGTAGCCCATCGTTGCAGGAAAGAAAATTGTACAATGTATGGCCTGCTTTAGACATACAATATTTTTGGGGTGTTTCGTGGTATTGAGGCTCAAACACTTCACCTGAGCAGAAGTAGAAGTCAGAATGATTTTACAAATCTGGCGACTCTGGCGGTACGATTGTCACAATGGCGGTCATGGTCGTCCCTCACCTAGAAGAGATGCTTTCCATACAAGCAGAAGCGGCGTCTCTGTGCGTCCGTCACCTTCCCGCCTCCTTCCGCTGACACAGGGACATAGTTGGGGTTTGGAAACCAAATTCTCATCAGATCTGACATTCCTTATCCTGGGGGAGAGGAGATTGAGACGTCTCCCCGCACAGATCCGTCCGCCTTATCGAAGTCGCTCTCAGACTAATCTGTGCGAAGATAAACAGGAACTCGGAATTCTAACACAGCGAATACCTTTATATAGAACTTTCCTATGGGAGGCAAAGAGGAGCCCAGGAAGCTTTCTCAGCAGCCAGGCACTGGGAATGGGGAAAGAAAATTCGGCCTCCTGCACAAAGGACGTGAAAACATCGCTATTACGTGCGTTTTTTTGTTTTTACCTCTAAATGCACCTTTGTTAGCCTATATGGCCATACACACAAAGACATTAGGAGAGGAGGGTATAGAATCTAAAAAAAACAAACAAAAAAAAAAAACGCACCACCAGCACATTCAGGAGAAGAGCATTTGGGCAGAAAAAAAGCTGCACGCACCTAAATGCTAGCGCTTGAGCGTTCATTCATTCTAACGCCACAACAAATGGATGATCTGGCCAGTGGAACGAATGAACCCCCAAACGCTTGATGCGCCTAAACACATTTGCAAATCGTGGATTTACCCCAGGTTCACACCTAAGCGTTTCCCGCAGTACAGTCCATTTAACATGATTGCCTATTGGACAGGTTCACATCTCTGCGTTTTCACCCGGTGCGTTTTTTGGAAAGGGTCGGGGACTTTTTTGAACGCAAAAAGTTGCGTTTTTGGTTCTATAGACTTGAAATGGAGACGCTGCAGAAAAGCATGTTTTGCCTTTTTTGCTGCATTTTGCATTTTAAATCTGCCTAGCAACAAGAAAAAAAAAAAGCAAAAACGCAATGCAGAAACGGATCAAACGCAAACTGCATACGTGGGAACCTAGCCTTAGGTGGGGTTTTAAAGCTTCTTTTTCCTCCAGGAGAGGTAAAAAAAACATCCTGTGTGCATGAGGCCTTAGCCCCCCTTATGTATTATACGTGGAGATCAATTCCCTCCTTATGTATTATACGTGGAGATCAATTCCCTCCTTATGTATTATACATGGAGATCATATCCCCCCCCTTATGTATTATACATGGAGATCATATCCCCCCTTATGTATTATACATGGAGATCATATCCCCCCCTTATGTATTATACATGGTGATCATATCCCCCTTATGTATTATACATGGTGATCATATCCCCCTTATGTATTATACACAGAGATCATATCCCCCCTTATGTATTATACATGGTGATCTTATCCCCCCTTATGTATTATACATGGAGATCATATCCCCCCTTATGTATTATACATGGAGATCATATCCCCCCTTATGTATTATACATGGAGATCATATCCCCCCTTATGTATTATACATGGTGATCATATCCCCCCTTATGTATTATACATGGAGATCATATCCCCCCTTATGTATTATACATGGTGATCATATCCCCCCTTATGTATTATACATGGAGATCATATCCCCCCTTATGTATTATACATGGAGATCATATCCCCCCTTATGTATTATACATGGAGATCATATCCCCCTTATGTATTATACATGGAGATCATATCCCCCCTTATGTATTATACATGGAGATCATATCCCCCCTTATGTATTATACATGGAGATCATATCCCCCTTATGTATTATACATGGTGATCATATCCCCTCTTATGTATTATGCATGGAGATCATATCCCCCTTATGTATTATACATGGAGATCATATCCCCCCTTATGTATTATACATGGTGATCATATCCCCCCTTATGTATTATACATGGAGATCATATCCCACCCTTATGTATTATGCATGGAGATCATATCCCCCCTTATGTATTATACATGGGGATCATATCCCACCCTTATGTATTATGCATGGAGATCATATCCCCCCTTATGTATTATACATGGTGATCATATCCCCCCTTATGTATTATACATGGAGATCATATCCCCCCTTCTGTATTAAACATGGTGATCGTATCCCCCCTTATGTATTATACATGGTGATCGTATCCCCCCTTATGTATTAAACATGGTGATCGTATCCCCCCTTATGTATTATACATGGTGATCATACCCCCCCTTATGTATTATACATGGAGATCGTACCCCCCTTATGTATTATACATGGAGATCATATCCCCCCTTATGTATTATACATGGAGATCATATCCCCCTTATGTATTATACATGGAGATCATATCCCCCCTTATGTATTATACATGGTGATCATATCCCCCCTTATGTATTATACATGGAGATCATATCCCCCCTTATGTATTATACATGGAGATCATATCCCCCCTTATGTATTATACATGGAGATCATATCCCCCTTATGTATTATGCATGGAGATCATATCCCACCCTTATGTATTATACATGGAGATCATATCCCCCCTTATGTATTATACATGGTGATCATATCCCCCCTTATGTATTATACATGGAGATCATATCCCCCCTTCTGTATTAAACATGGTGATCGTATCCCCCCTTATGTATTATACATGGTGATCGTATCCCCCCTTATGTATTAAACATGGTGATCGTATCCCCCCTTATGTATTATACATGGTGATCGTACCCCCCCTTATGTATTATACATGGAGATCGTACCCCCCTTATGTATTATACATGGAGATCATATCCCCCCTTATGTATTATACATGGAGATCATATCCCCCCTTATGTATTATACATGGTGATCATATCCCCCCTTATGTATTATACATGGAGATCATATCCCCCTTATGTATTATACATGGAGATCATATCCCCCTTATGTATTATACATGGAGATCATATCCCCCCTTATGTATTATACATGGAGATCATATCCCCCCTTATGTATTATACATGGAGATCATATCCCCCCTTATGTATTATACATGGTGATCATATCCCCCCTTATGTATTATACATGGAGATCATATCCCCCCGTTATATATTATACATGGTGATCATACCCCCCTTATGTATTATACATGGTGATCATATCCCCCCTTATGTATTATACATGGTGATCGTATCCCCCTTATGTATTATACATGGAGATCATATCCCCCCGTTATATATTATACATGGTGATCATACCCCCCTTATGTATTATACATGGAGATCATATCCCCCCTTAATCTCCTCTTCTCAAGAGAGAATAAATTCAGTTCCTCTAATCTTTCCTCATAGCTGAGCTCCTCCATGCCTCTTATCAGTTTGGTTGCCCTTCTCTGTACTTTCTCCAGTTCCCTAATGCTCTTTTGTGAATTGGTGCCCAAAACTGACCTGCATATTCCAGATGAGGCCTTACAATGTTCTTTCAATATCATCATACCTTTTCTTGTGTTAAAAATTTTTTTATTACAATATATTCACGCAGAATTCTTACAAAAATGCACGTTTACAGAAATCTGAAGACAAATACCCAACGCGTTTCGGAGGCTATGGCTCCTTCTTCAGGGGTAACTTTGTAAACAATGATTATTTTTTTTTACTGGATTGTTTACAAAGTTACCCCTGAAGAAGGAGCCATAGCCTCCGAAACGCGTTGGGTATTTGTCTTCAGATTTCTGTGAACATGTAACTTTTGTAAGAATTCTGGTATGGATCACAACTCATGAATATGTTATAATGAATAATTTTTTAACACAAGAAAGTTTTTTTTTTTTGTAATGTTTTTGTACTTTTTAAATATATGGTTTTTCTGCTTTTAAAGTCTCATTAACATGTGGGGTGAATCAGTTTATGCTCTCCTGATATGGACTACAAATATATCCATATCTTTTCATGTCCATGACTTGTGGGCAGTCCAGTTGATAGTTGTAGAAGAGAGCTAAGAAGGAAGATGGTGCCGCTCACAGGAAGTGAGGAGGACACAACATTTCTGGCAGGATCAACAGGTATTGCACATGCTGAAAATGCTCTTAGCTGGAGAACAAAAAAAAAGTAAAGGAATGCAGCCACCAAATCTAAGGCCTCAGGAATACGTAAGTGTACATGAGTGTGAACGCCATGTTTGCATGCACAGGTGCTCTTTGCATTTGTGTGCAGGCAATCCTATTCATGTCGATTCGAATGCAACTGCTGCATGGACAAAGACGCTGCTCTCAATTAGACCACTGTGTGCATGTCTCCAAACGCAGACCGTGTGCATCCCAGGACACACATCCACGCAGATGCTTTACATCCTCCAGCCAGGGTATGCTCCTGCAGTGCAGCTTCTAATGCACACTGTGAGCAGCTCAGAGTGTGCAGTGAAATCAGAGCGAGCCATTTCAGTGCAGGAGAGGAGACGGTACACCTGTGAAGGGAAGACTAGAGGTCAGATTTGATCGTATTTCCTGTAGGATCTGTGTGCGCCTTTAATATCTGGTTGTCATGGATGACCTTACTGCTCAGAGTTTTGTTCACATAAATGGGCCCCAGAGAAGGAATTCTGCATCTGGAGATGAGGAGAGGTACAGCCAGCGGCGGCTCATGTGACATGAAAGGATTTCTGTTTTGCAGCGTCCCTCCCGGATTTTATGCTGATGCCGAGTTTAATGCTGTTTATTTTTTTGTATGTTCCGTATGGAAATCCTTCACTTTGATCTTATTTCACAATGGGACTATAAGAAGGCATCTTCTCTTCTCTCTCCTCTCCTCTCCTCTCTTCTCTTCTCTCTCCTCTCCTCTCCTCTCCTCTCTTCTCTTCTCTCTCCTCTCCTCTCCTCTCTTCTCTTCTTTTCTCTTTTCTTTTCTTCTGCCTGTAATTCTCTGTATCTGGACTCTGCACAGTCCCACTTCTCCTGTCCTGGATGCCGGGTGTAATTCTCGGTATCTGTCCTTATTCTGTATATATGGACTCAGCACAGTCCCACTTCTCCTGTCCTGGATGCCGGGTGTAATTCTCGGTATCTGTCCTTATTCTGTATATATGGACTCTGCTCAGTCCCACTTCTCCTGTCCTGGATGCCGGGTGTAATTCTCGGTATCTGTCCTTATGCTGTATGTATGGACTCTGCTCACTCCCACTTCTCCTGTCCTGGATGCCGGGTGTAAATCTCGGTATCTGTCCTTATGCTGTATGTATGGACTCTGCACAGTCCCGCTTCTCCTGTCCTGGATGCCGGGTGTAATTCTCGGTATCTGTCCTTATGCTGTATGTATGGACTCTGCTCACTCCCACTTCTCCTGTCCTGGATGCCGGGTGTAATTCTCGGTATCTGTCCTTATTCTGTATGTATGGACTCTGCACAGTCCCACTTCTCCTGTCCTGGATGTTAGGTGTAATGTTGGGATATCGCTCACATATACTAAGGCGTAGTTGGGCTTTCAGTGCTCTAAAAATATCCTGCAGTAAGTAACGCCACTGACCGCGCTTTTCATGTCTTTTATGGTCGGAGTAAACAATGGCGGCGGTCCTTTCGGCTATTGTTCTACTTTCTCGGTCGCTGACGATGATTATTTTCCAGCCCAGCCCAGCTCCAGCTTTAATTCATATAAACATTATTTTTAGAGGGCCCCTGGGTGGGAACGCCGCGAGCGGTGCGGAGCCTATTGTTGTTGGCCGTGCCCTTCCTGACCCTCAAATCAGGGGCTTTCTGCAATCTCCTGAAATGAAAGTTGTTTGTCATGTGACCCCGCCGCTGATACTTTGTTTTCCTACAACTCCCTGAAATACTTTGACTTCCTGTTAGGGGAGTGTGCGGGTTATTAATGGCCGTTGTCTGATGGAGGGATCTGGTGGGGATGGGGGGAGGGCAGCGGTTGACTCTTGTCTGTTAGTGATGGGATGATAATTATTCCCGTCATCATCGGACGTCAGTGATGAGGTGAGGGATCCATAGCGGGGAATGCAGTTAGGGGATTTCATAGGAGCGGTGTAGATGATCTGTGGACAGCGGTTCCTCACTAGTGCAGCAAATGTCAGAGCGTGCGACGCATTTTGAATCTGTATCACCCCAAATTGTATTATATATATATATATATATAAAATCATTGACTGTTTCTTTTCACATGTTCTACAGTGTTTCCAATTTTTAAAAATTACTTCTTCCACTCGCACAGTATAGTTCCTTCTGAGGTTTCAATCATAGACAGGGTGTCTGAAAGGAAGCAGCTTCTGCTGTGTCTGCCGTGTTCCCTTTCGTTCTCTCACAGTGCAGCACAGTGATGATTTCAATGCTAGCTTTACAATCTAAAATCTAAGTTTGTTAGAGTGTTTCTAGTTTTTTGCCCTAATGCATTCAGACCCCCAATACTTGCATACCTGATTGTGTATGCATTGGTTCTAGAAGAAAATCATTGTAAATGGATATTTTTCTACCTCTAAAAAGATGTGCTTATATTTATTTATTTTTACAAAGGTGAACTTATCCTTTAATGTAGAGACTGCATTAAAGTGGAGTTCCACCCAAAAGGGGAAGTTCCGCTTTAAAGATTGGTCGCCCTCTCCCCATTAAGGATTGGCACTATTGGGGGGCGGGGGGCAGTAACGGGTACCCGAATTTGACAGGTACCCGCTCCCACTTCCGCTGCAATTGCCTAGGCGATTGGAACAGAAGTTGTCTTCCTACCCTCCCTCCCTGTAGTCTTGTGGGACATGTGACAGGTCCCAGAAGACGACGGGGCCATTCAGGAAGCGCAGCGCTACTCGCGCATGCGCAGTGGGCACCTGGCTGTGATGCCGCAAGCTGTCACAGCCGGGTGCCCACACGGAAGATGCCGGCCTCCTGGAATACAGGACGGCTGATGAAACGGGATGCGGGGGACACACCATGGGACCGAGGGACAGGTAGTGGCTGTTTTTTAAAAGTCAGCAGCTACAGTTTTTGTAGCTGCTGACTTTTATTTTTTTACAGTGTGAGTGGAACTCCGCTTTAACGTGAAAAAAGCCTTTAGAACCGCTTTAAGGAATATATTTAATAATGGAATTTATCATGGGCCCCCTGTGATTGATGCCATAGTGTACTAGTTTGCACAACGTATTCACACATTATAGCCGACTTGCCTGTCAAATGATGCCACCCATTGCTGCAGTTTCAGCGCTCCCGCTGATCCCAGAAACTTCCATCTTTGCCTTCCTTCTGGGTTTGCTCCGTTCAGCTGCTTGAATGTCCAGGCCACAAAGACGTCACCCCCGAGGGAGTCCCATCATCACAGAGCCGTGTTAGACGTGCACTGAGCTGTGCATGCGCAGCTCACTGTACATTATAGCAGACAGCTCAGGAGAAGCATTTATCACAGAAGAGGCTAAGAAGGGCCCTGCCTGTCAGTTGTGCTTTTTGTTTGTTTGTTTGTTTTTTAATAAATGTGAGTTTGATTCTGCTTGTTATTATTAAATGTGAGTTTTTGTGCCTGAAGTGCAGAATTTTTCGTTGACTTTTGACCTCGGTGCAATGACTTCTCTGCAACTGAGCGGCCTCTTGTTACCAGGTCCCTGGTAGTACCCCTTCCCATTCCCTACACCTGATCCAGGACTATGAAGGACTTAGCTGACTGCACTTCTAGCTCTTAGGATTTAGTCAGCAGTGCAACCAAGGGCACAGGAAATCTGCCGCCACTTCGGCATTCCGCTTCCCGAGTCAATTTAAAGGGCCAGTCCACCCAGAACTGCTATTTCAGTGTTTCTCTTCTATCTCTCTGGGACTCTATTGGTTAAATCTCTGCACCGAGCATTGTGGTCTACTGAGTTCCCAAGTCTGTAGACCAACTGTGTAAATTTTGAGGGGTTCCCACCATCCCTCCACCGAGTTCCCAAGTCTGCATACCTGAAGTGCCCATTATGAGGGGTTCCCACCATCCCTCCACTGAATTACCAAGTCTGTAGACCAGCTTTGCCCATTATGAGGGGTTCTCACCATCCCTTTTCTGAGTTCCTGGGTTTGTACACCTGCTGTGCCCATTTTTGAGGGGTTCCTACCATCCCTGTGCTGAGTTCCCAAGTCTGTAGATCTGATGTGCCCATTTTAAGGGTTTCCACCCACGCCTCCCTGAGTTCCTGAGTCTGCACACGTGCTGTGCCCATTATGAGGGGTTCCCACCATCCCTGTACTGAGTTCCCAGATCTGTACATCTGCTGTGCCCATTATGAGGGGTTCCCAGGTCTGCATACCAGTTGTGCCCATTATGAGGGGTTCCCAGGTCTGCACACCTGCTGTGCCCATTATGAGGGGTTCCCGGGTCTGCACACCTGCTGTGCCCATTATGAGGGGTTCCCAGGTCTGCATACCAGCTGTGCCCATTATGAGGGGTTCCCAGGTCTGCATACCTGCTGTGCCCATTATGAGGGGTTTCCACCATCCCTGTGCTGAATTCCTGGGTCTGCACACCTGCTGTACCCATTATGAGGGGTTCCCACCATCCCCGTACTGAGTTCCCAGATCTGTACATCTGCTGTGCCCATTATGAGGAGTTCCTAGGTCTGCATACCTGCTGTGCCCATTATGAGAGGTTCCCACCATCCCTGTACAGAGTTCCTGACTCTTTACATCTGCTATGCCCTTTATGGGGAGTTCCCAGGTCTGCATACCTGTTGTGTCCTTTATGGGGGGGTTGCCAGGTGTGAACACCTGCTGTGCCCATTATGAGGGGTTCCCACCATCCCTGCACTTGATCTTTATTTTATGTTCTACAGAATTGCAGGAACACATGAAGTTGAATGGTGAATTTATGGCAAGAATATCCTGACTCTTGCAGCGCCCACAAACAATCAGAGGCTGACTGCACCGACCAGCCTTCAGCTACAACTAAAATATCCCTTCTGGGTGACCCGGCCCTCTAATTCCCGATTTGCCATGCAGGACAGCAATGCTCCTTCTAGTTTTCTGGCGTTCCCAGCGTTGGTGAATAACGTCAGTCTGCAGATGATGTCACTCTCGGGGAAGTTGTATGAATCTCTGATTGTGTCTGTGCTCTCCGCGTGACCTTCCTGCCCATATAATGGCCGTCACGTTCGTCACCGGCCTGTAGAGTGTGACATCACGGCGTGACACCGGCGTACCCCCTCCAGACACAGAATCGCAGTGACCCAGCTCCTCTGAACAGCGATCTTGCCAGGATGGAAGGGTTAAAGGTTTAGTGGCAGAGCCACTTCCAGTCTGCCGCCCGCCTCGCGCTCACAAATAAACGATTGTCCACATGAAAAGCCGCATTGTTGGCGAGCTCCTCCGACATCTGACAGGAGGAAAGTGGATTGCTGCAAGGAAAATCAATGGATTATTTTTTTTTAAAAATTGCTCCTATCGACCGTCCCTGCAACAAGCAAAAATGACAGGCGCGCTTTGTGCCGCCAATTGTGCAGCTGGACCATCACAGTCGGATTATGCCAAGGATGAATTGTTGATGTGTGTGTGGGGTCATGTCAGGTCCAGGGGCGGACTGATCATTTGGAAACTCGGGCACTGCCCGAGGGCCCGGGGTCAGTAGGGGGCCCCATGAGATGCCCCTGGTACCTTTTTCATAGGCTTTTTTGAGTTTGGGCAAGGACACGGGCCCCATGATCCCCTATTGCCCAGGGGCCCCATGAGTTTCAGTCCACCCCTGGTCAGGTCCAATGTGGTCACCAAAGCTGATGTGTATTTGTAGCAATTGGATTAGCCCGATCCCACCTGCAGCCTGAGGGCCACAGACAGCCCTTTTGGTACTTGTGGTGCGACCGTCAGGCCCCAAGACTCTAGGCCGGGGGTAGGCAACCTGAGAGCTGCAGGACTACAAATTCCATCATGCCTCTGCAAGTCATAGCTGTAACTGTCAGTTTTGTAATGTTGCAATGCCTCATGGGAAATGTAGTTCCACAACAGCTAGAGAGCCACAGGTTGCCTACCCCTGCCCTGGGAGAATGGATTGTAAGGGTTTGTTTGCATGTGCCATCCTTCTGAAAAGTGATCTGCGCTGGATTGCTTTTCAGAGGCATTTGAGTAGTGGCAAGGAGGTGATATGTTGCGTGATTTAACCCTGTAAACACTGCTCAGCGCCACGTCCATGGTTGTTGTGCAGCCCCATAGACTTACATGGCAGGAATGCCCTCCAAATGCGACATGCTGTTTAATTTTTCCTGCAGCCGTGGCATATGTACATTCCTGAGCACCTCTATGTCCTGTTCAGGCAAGTGGATAGGGGGTGGTAAAACCTCTGCTCAACCACCTAGTTTTACCTCCCTCTAGCTGCCCGTGTGAACGAAGCCAAAAGGGGCAATGTCCCCTGTCCTGCACTGTCTCCTACAGTATGCCTCCAATCTAGCCTGCAGCATGTCCGCAGTCTCTGCCCATCCTTCCCTCCAGTATACTGAACACTGTGCGTGGCCCTTTGATGTCAGGGGCCCCTTTACCTCCTAATGCTAGCCATACACTAGTAGAATTTTTGTTAAAAATTTTTGGTTTTAAGAACGTTTGTTTTAATTTTTTTAATCGCTAGTGGGGCAAAATCAACTTTCATTTTCAACCACAGTGACAAGAAAATTACAAGGAGCAGGATGGAAAATTTTTCCCCAAACAAACGAATTTCCGTTCGTTCCATCCGTTCCGTTCATTCCAAAACTGAACGTTTAAAGCAAACCCAATTTGCAGTACTTTTGATCGACATTCGTCAAGTCATCGAACGTACTGAGAATTTTTGTACGAATGTTTTATTAGATTAAAGCGATCTTAAACCCAGAACAAAAAAACATAATATTTTGCAGCTTACCAATCATTAGATGCGGTGGCTGCATTAGTCTTTTTTCCTTTTTTTTAGGCTTTTTTTTACCCCTCTTTTTTCACCAGGTGTTCTAGCTGGTAATATACCTTTTTTGTACTAGAGCGCCTCCACTGTGGATGAGGGAGCACAAACAGCAGCAGAGTGTTGGATGGACTAGCAGATTTAAATACACTAACAAAATAAAGCTAAACTCCAGCTAATGCTTTATAATCGGTTACAGCAGTTTCTTTCCTTTTGGGATAAAGTTATACAGAAATAGGTAAAAGCTGATCGTTGTAAGCAGGGACAGGGGCGGACTGACCATTTGGAAACTCGGGCACTGCCCGAGGGCCCGGGGTCAGTAGGGGGCCCCATGAGATGCCTCTGGTACCTTTTTCATAGGCTTTTTTGAGTTTGGGCAAGGACACAGGGGCCCCATAATCCTCTATTGCCCGGGGGCCCCATGAGTTGTCAGTCCGCCCCTGAGCAGGGAATATCCAATTGCGTCTCAGGATCAGGAAGGAATTTTTTCCCCTGCTGGAGCAAATTGGATCATGCTTTGCTGTTTTTTTTGCCTTCCTCTAGATCAACTGTGGGTGTAGGATTATAACTTTTTTTTTTTTCAATGGTTGAACTGGATGGACTTTTGTCTTTTTTCAGCCAGACTAACTATGTAACTATGTTGTAAGCACCTGACAGTGGTAAATGGTTTGGCTCATCCCTGTAAACTGATATATCTGGAGGAGAGCTTGTTTTTTTTAAAAAACAACAGACTTACTGGCCATATCATGAGATGAAAATAGAAGTCTAAAAAAGAAAACAAATGCAGCCATCACAACTAAGAATTGGTAAGCTGCATGATAATAAATGTTTGCTTTTGGGTTTAATACTGCTTTAAAATGATATTTAACTCTTCTCTCTCTCTCTCTCTTTTTTTTTTTATGGCCCAGGTGGTTGATGCCATAATGTGATAGTATGTGCCACGTAGTATTACATTATGACAGACGTACCTGTGAAGTGTTGCCCTCCGGCACTGTGCTGCCACTGCTGCCTGTACTTCCATCTTCACCCGCCCTTCCTTCCAGGTTTGCGCTCTCCAGCTGTTTGAACAGCTAGGGCGCGATGACGTCACTCTCACACATGCGCACTGTTGCAGCACAGCACTCTCTGCATTCTTTGCACACTCAGCCATGAATGCAGAGAATGCTACCCATGTGCAGTCATGTCGTCGGCTGGAATGGATGTGAACATCTACTAAACGGGGCAAGTTTTGTTTTGAAAGCTCCCCTCTTTTTTGCAAATCTGCATGAATAAATCCTTGGCGTGTCACAATATACAGCAGCAGTATCATGTTTTAGAAAAGCTGCCCTTGAGCTCCAGTCAGCGACTTTGCCTAGGCTGAGGTGATATCATCAGTCTGCTGCAGACAGGAGGAAGCATTTCCTCAGTCTCCTCTCCCCCTGTGGTCAGACTGTGACTTTGCATCAATGTGAGAGGCTGCAGCAGGGTCTGATTTTGTGTCAGACATTTGTGAACGAATCCAAGAACAGCACAGGCACCAGAATTTACATGATTGTGTCACCTCTGAGCCGGCATCTCCGGGAAGTAGATGGTCGCTGTGCTGCTTTGGGCAGCCCAACCAATTGAATGGTCTGCCGTAATGCAACACACATGCGTTTAACACACTGCAGCATAGCAGCTCTATGTACTCCAATCTTCGACCGAGTATGGCCATGGTACAGCGCTACAGAACTTGTCAGCAGGGGCGGACTGACCATTTGGAATCTCGGGCACTGCCCGAGGGCCCGGGGTCAGTAGGGGGCCCCATTAGATGCCCCTGGTACCTTTTTCATAGGCTTTTTTGAGTTTGGGCAAGGACACAGGGGCCCCAAGATCCCCTATTGCCCGGGGGCCCCATGAGTTGTCAGTCTGCCCCTGCTTGTCAGCGCCATATCAAAATAAATAAATATATATATGTGTACAGTGAGGAACAGAAGTATTTGAACACCCTGCGATTTTGCAAGTTCTCCCTCTTAGAAATCATGGAGGGGTCTGACATTCACATTGTAGGTGCATTCCCACTCTGAGAGACGGAATTAAAAAAGAAAATTCAGGAAATCACATTGTATGATTTGTAAAGAATGTATTTGTCTTGCACTGCTGAACAGAAGTATTTGAACACCTGAGGAAATCGGTGTTAATATTTGGTACAGAAGCCTTTGTTTGCAATTACAGAGGTCAGACGTTTCCTGTAGTTCTTGACCAGGTTTGCACTGCAACAGGGATTTTGGCCCACTCCTCCACACAAATCTCCTCTAGATCTGTCAGGTTTCGGGGCTGTCGCTGAGCAACACAGAGTTTCAGCTCCCTCCAAAGATGTTCTATTGGATTTAGGTCTGGAGACTGGCTAGGCCACTCCAGAACCTTGATATGCTTCTTACGGAGCCGCTCCTTGGTTCTCCTGGCTGTGTGCTTCGGGTCGTTGTCATGTTGGAAGAGCCAGCCACGACCCATCTTCAATGCTCTGACTGAGGGAAGGAGGTTGTTGCTCAAAATCTCACAATAAATGGCCCCATTCATCCTCTCCTTAATACAGTGTAGTCGTCCGGTCCCCTTCGCAGAAAAGCAGTCCCAAAGCATGATGTTACCACCCCCATGCTTCACAGTAGGGATGGTGTTCTCAGGATGCAACTCATCCTTCATTTTCCTCCAAAAACGACGAGTGAAGTTTAGACCAAAAAGTTCTACTTTGGTCTCATCTGACCACATGACTTTCTCCCATGCCTCCTCTGGATCATCCAGATGGTCATTGGCAAACTTCAGACGGGCCTGGACATGTGATGACTTGAGCAGGGGAACCTTCCGTGCAATGCATGATTTGAAACCATGACAGCGTAGCGTTCTACCGACAGTGACCTTTGAAACTGTGGTCCCAGCTCTCTTCATGTCATTGACCAGCTCCTCCCTTGTAGTTCTGGGCTGATTCCTCACCTTTCTTATCATCAATGATACCCCACGAGGTGAGATCTTGCATGGAGCCCCAGTCCGAGGGAGACTGACAGTCGTCTTTAGCCTCTTCCATTTTCTAACAATTGCTCCAACGGTTGATCTATTTTCACCAAGCTGCTTGGCAATTGCCCCGTAGCCCTTTCCAGCCTTGTGGAGGTCCACAATTTTGTCTCTGGTGTCTTTTGACAGCTCTTCGGTCTTGCCCATGGTAGTAGTTGGCATCTGACTGACTGTGGGGTGGACAGGTGTCTTTAAAGAGCTCAGACAGGTGCTACTAAGTTAGATTCATGAGTGGAGTAGAGGTGGACTTTTTAAAGGCACAGTAACAGGTCTTTGAGAGCCAGAATTCTTGCTGTTTCTTAGGTGTTCAGCAGTGCAAGACAAATAAATTCTTTAACCACTTCCAGTCCGGACACTTTTACCCCCTTCCTGACCAGGGCAATTTTCAGCTTTCAGGGCTATCACACTTTGAATGACAATTGCGCGGTCATGCAACACTGTACCCAAATTAATTTTTTACCATTTTTTTGACACAGATAAAGCTTTATTTTGGCGGTATTTATTCACCGCTGGGATTTTTATTTTTTTTGCTATGTAAATGAAAACGTCAAATAATTTTGAAAAAAAGTGTTTTTTTTATAAAATTTTGCAAATAAATAATATTTCATCATAAATCTTTGCCAAAATTTATTCCGTTATCTTTTTAGTAAAAAAAAAAATCCAAATTAGTTTATAACCAAAAATTATAATTTTTAAACATTTTTTTTATATATTTTTATTTTATTTTTTTATATTATTATTTTTTATTTTATTTTAGTTTTTTACATACTGTCACCCTAGCAGTACAGTGTCACCATGGTGACACTGTACTACTTGTGGGGGGTGATGAAGATTTTTTTTTTTTTTTACACTGATTGCTTTTACACCCATATAGGATGTAAAAGCAATCATTTCTCTTTCTCTCTGTCTGCATTCTTGCACTCATTGAGAAGTACTGAGTGATTGGTCACAGCTTGTCACATGGTACAAGGCTGTAATGAATAGCCTTGTACAATGTGACCTCTGTGATCATTTACAGATTTCACACATAGTAAGCAATGATGACACAAGTGACATCTTGCTTACTACTTTGTATGTGATCACTGATTGGCCAATCAGTGATCACATGATCGGGACCTCGTACAGAGGTCCCGTCCGATGATTGGTGTTTCACTGTGTCTGGAGGACACAGCGGGCACCGGATCACGGTGCTGCGCGCTCCCAAGGAGTGCGCACAAGCAGGTTGCGGGGAGGCCGTTTATAAATGGCCACCCGACCCTGCAGTGCCACCGTCCGGCCGTTTATATGCAACGGCTGGTCGGGAAGTGGTTAAAAATCATACAATGTGATTTCCTGAATTTTTTTTTCAATTCTGTCTCTCAGAGTGGGAATGCACCTACAATGTGAATTTCAGACCCCTCCGTGATTTCTAAGTGGGAGAACTTGCTCCTCACTGTACATATATATATATAGGTTCTGCCTACGGGGTGTTCCACTGACAGGTTCTCGTCATGCAGTGCTAGACGGCGGTCTTTCATTTGCGGGGTTAACCGTCTTCCTGTTGATAAGATGTCGCTTCTGAACTGGCAGGCGAAGGAATGCGGATTCTGACATGGCTTTTGCAGTAACCGCCATCACCGCCTGGAAGCCAACTTGTCAAACTTCTTAATGTCATTAACTTCTACAGCTGGGAGAGTAAAGCCAACCATAGATGATGCGATTTTCTTTCTTGTAACCGTGGGTTGCAGGAAAGAAAATCGCTGGATTCCCCCCATCAACAGTCAGTATTGATGGGAGAATCCCTCCCGTGGAGCCATTGTGTTCTCCTGGTGAGGGGGACTTGGGGGGGGGGGGGGAACACAATGATTATTACTAGTGGTTATAGCCGCTGGCAATAATCGCATAGAAAATACAACAGGTTTGTTGTATCACAATCGAATCGGGTGCAATCAGCCTGCGCATAGATGGATCGAATCTCAGCTGGTCTGTCCTGAACCAGCCAGGATTTGAATCATCTATGGCCGGTTTATGAGAGTCACCTCTTGCGCACTGTGTCTGGTCGGACTGCCGTTTGATGCAAAGTTTTTACTGCAAGTTGCTGAAAGTAATTGATGACTTTTATGTTTTTGCATTTTTGCTGCACCACAGGGCTTTGTTTTCTCAAAGAATAGGTGCAGGTCCTCCCCCCTCCCGATTCACCCCTTGTCTCCGCCACGTACCCACCTCCGAGCACCGTCTCTTGGTTCCACCTCCCAGTACTGCCCCATTTACAGAATACAGAAACAAGTATCATTTTGTGGTGCTAAGTAATCTGTATGGAATTTAACAATAACAAGAAAGGCAGTAAATTAGACCCCCCCCCCAGGGACTGTAGACACCGAGCAACAATAGATCCTCCCGGAAACAATAGATCAACCCGATCAACAATAGATCTCCCAGCAGCCAGCAACAATAGACCCTCCCTCAACAGGAGATTCTTCCAAGCAACAACTGACCCCAGCCAACAACATAAAACCCCCAGAGCAACAGTAGACCCACTCACAACAATAGATTTCCTGGAGTCAGCAACAGTAGACCCTCCGGCAGACCTCAGCAGCTCATTAAATACTTTCAGTGCTGGAGGTGCCGGAATTGCGTTCCCCTGCATTCCCGCTGAAAAAAAGCCCTGCTGCTCTATATTTTGTGATTTTGTAACATATGCAAATTTGCAGGGCTATCTGTGTATCAAGGAGCGTGGTCAGCTGTGATAGACTAGTCCTAGAGTGCATTGTGTTTGATCAGTCTAAGAAGAGACAGTGATAATATGGCACTTCAATACAGTACAAACACTGTACCGCACTACTGAGGAGGAAGCAGAGCTTGCCTATGTAATGTGGACATACAGATCCGACCTTCCCCATACATACTTATATCTGGAGAGTGGTGATGTAACTCCTGTATAACTTATATCTGGAGAGCGGTGATGTCACTCCTGTATAACTTATATCTGGAGAGCGGTGATGTCACTCCTGTATAACTTTTATCTGGAGAGCGGTGATGTCACTCCTGTATAATATAACTTATATCTGGAGAGCGGTGATGTCACTCCTGTATAATATAACTTTTATCTGGAGAGCGGTGATGTAACTCCTGTATAACTTATATCTGGAGAGCGGTGATGTCACTCCTGTATAACTTTTATCTGGAGAGCGGTGATGTCACTCCTGTATAATATAACTTATATCTGGAGAGCGGTGATGTCACTCCTGTATAATATAACTTATATCTGGAGAGCGGTGATGTCACTCCTGTATAATATAATATATCTGGAGAGCGGTGATGTCACTCCTGTATAATATATCTTATATCTGGAGAGCGGTGATGTCAATCCTGTATAATATAACTTATATCTGGAGAGCGGTGATGTCACTCCTGTATAATATAATATATTTGGAGAGAGGTGATGTCACTCCTGTATAATATAACTTATATCTGGAGAGCGGTGATGTCACTCCTGTATAATATAATATATCTGGAGAGCGGTGATGTCACGCCTGTTCAATATAACTTAAATCTGGAGAGCGGTGATGTCACTCCTGTATAACTTATATCTGGAGAGCGGTGATGTCACTCCTGTATAATATAACTTATATCTGGAGAGCGGTGATGTCACTCCTGTATAATATAACTTATATCTGGAGAGAGGTGATGTCACTCCTGTATAATATAACTTATATCTGGAGAGCGGTGATGTCACGCCTGTATAATATAACTTATATCTGGAGAGCGGTGATGTCACTCCTGTATAATATATCTTATATCTGGAGAGCGGTGATGTCACTCCTGTATAATATAACTTATATCTGGAGAGCAGTGATGTCACTCCTGTATAATATAACTTATATCTGGAGAGCGGTGATGTCACTCCTGTATAATATAACATATCTGGAGAGCGGTGATGTCACGCCTGTATAATATAACTTATATCTGGAGAGCGGTGATGTCACTCCTGTATAACTTATATCTGGAGAGCGGTGATGTCACTCCTGTATAATATAACTTATATCTGGAGAGCGGTGATGTCAATCCTGTATAATATAACTTATATCTGGAGAGCGGTGATGTCACTCTGTATAATATAACTTATATCTGGAGAGCGGTGATGTCACTCCTGTATAATATAACTTATATCTGGAGAGCGGTGATGTCACTCCTGTATAATATAACTTATATCTGGAGAGCGGTGATGTCACTCTGTATAATATATCTTATATCTGGAGAGTGGTGATGTCACTCCTGTATAATACAACTTATATCTAGAGAGCGGTGATGTCACTCCTGTATATTATAAATTAGATTCGCTGTCTCTCTCTGACCGCTGGAGTCTGTCGTCTCGCCCATTTATAAAAGCAGTAAATTGACAAAACCCCTGGATTTGGCGTCTGCTCGGAGCGCAGAGATGAAGGATGAAATTTGCTGCACATGTCAGTCGCTGATCCATCCAGCTGGAAGACCTTCAGTGATCATTCAGTATAAGTGCTGTGTCCACATTCTGGAGAATGGGATGGTGACAATGTTTTATGGCCCTCACAGGGGAAGCGTGGACAGCATTAGGGCCGCCTGTCTCTCACATCTGCACACAGTGGGGGCCCCAAACCAAGATCATAATTACTGATAATGTCTGCTTCTAATTGTAGAGGAGAGAGATGTATAGAATCTGGCTACTGACCTCACACATGACATTCATTGAATCATTGACGCTGCATTTGTTAGTGGAAGTGTATAGGGAAAGGGAGAGAGGGTGAGAAGTCAATCTGCCAGTGCTGAACTGGAGAAAGACAAGTGCTACTGTCCAGTGTGTGTGTGTATATATTATATATATATATATATATATATATATATATATATATATATATATATGTATACATACATGTGTGTGTGGCATCAGGCTCGGACATTCTAGACTGACACCAGGGCCAGGTCGCAAGAGCGACCTTTGTGACCCTGGTAGTTCGGCCACTAGTGTCAGTAGGTTTTTATTTACATTTTTCATAATGTCTTACAATTTTATATTTCTATAATCTTTTTTTTTTTTTATTAGGAGCCCCATTGGGTTTTGGTGAGAAGGAAGGAGAGAGACTGACACAAGACTTCCGGGGAGTGTGGGTTGGGCAGACACAGGAGGAGAGGGCGGGAGGAGGAGGGACAGCTTTTATCTCTCCTCTAGCGTCTTTGGTGGCGGGGGTAACAGTCGGCACCGGGGACAGTCTATCTTGACAGATCCTCCGCAGCAGCTGCAGGGAAGGGGGAACCCAGCGGCAGTGGGGGACGAGGGGGGGCCAACCACCGGGGGAGTATACAGGAGCCCAGGGCAGCAGGAGATACATAGGAGGGGCGGCCGGGTGGCACATAGAAGAACCGGACTGTGCATTTCTCCCCTGCTGCAGCTCAATACCTGCAGAAGGGAGAGGAGGAGAAGCAAGCATTCAGTGGCTACAGGAGTGAAATGCATGGATTGGTTCCGATGTGTGCCGCCTGGCCAACCCTCATATCCAGGCGGCCCCTGTCCACCGGGCAGATGCCTGTTATGCCTTATGGGCAGTTCGGGCCGGATATAGATCGGAGAAGTGGTACTGTACAGAGTCCAAACATACGGAATAAGAACAGGTGTCTGGCCCCTGGCCCTCTAGTTGGACAGCCTGTCTCAATCAATGTATCCTCCATGATGTCAGATGAGAGGTAAACCCCACACACACTCTCTGGTGTTGCAGAGTCTAAACTATTCCAGTAACACTTCTGAACGGGACAGAAAGAAGTGCAGTGATGTCATCCGTAGAGCAGTGACCCCTCAGCTTTTGCCTGATCAGCTCTGGCTCCACATCCCTCCACACTGCACATCTGGGGAATGTTAGATAATCAATGCAGACCCCAGACTCCCCTCCGCAGTGTGATGGCTGCCCATAAACCATCCTGGCCCTGCAATCCAGACATGTATACAAGGAAATCCATTTGATAGATTGGAACTTCCTGGAAACATTTTGTTCTGTCTGGGGTTCTGTCAGTGATGGGCAACAGATCTGCCACCAACTGATATAAGGAACTCCAAATCCCAGCATGGATATAATGAGACCCATTCCTGCAGGGAAGGGACTGATATATCCAACACATTATTTTATTATTATTATTATTATTATTATTATTATAATACATTTTTATAGCTCTGACATATACCACTGTGCTGTACAAAGAACACTGAGACAGTCACATCAGTCTCTGCACCAGAAGAGCTTACACTCTAATGTCCTACATTCTGGGTGAGGTTGGGAAGATTCGGGGTCTTGAGAAGGACAGGTGGCGGCCGGGAGCCTGGACAAAGGCGTGGAGGAATGTCAGGTCCCCGTAGCTGCTATCTGTCAGTCTCTGGGGGTGTGGCTTCTCTTTCTGTCCTTTCACGTCCCCTAGATTTTTGTAACATCAGATTTTTGAAGAAAGGCTGCATGCATGGGATCAATGTTTAATCGTTTCTTAGCCTGAGCGGGTGTTTAGGTGGCGGTCAGGATTTGTTAGTACTTTGCAGAAGTAAGCTGATTTTGTTTAACTATATATATTTTATTCTGTATATATGTAAATATGATTTTTATGATGTTATTTGTTTGCAAGATTTTAATAAACCAAAAATTTACACTCAAATGTCCTCCCACAGTCACACACTATTATTATTATTTCAGGTACTTATATAGCGCTGTCAATTTATGCAGCTCTTTACAGATATATTGTGCATTCACATCACACTAATATTGGTCTACATTTATATAATGGTCTCTATTCCGTTCTCTTGCTCTTAGACCTCTCCGCTGCCTTTGACACAGTTGACCACCCCCTCCTCCTTAAACAAACTCTATTTACTTGGTCTCCGTGACTGTACTCTCCGTTGGTTGTAATCTTACCTATCTCACCGCACCTTCAGTGTCACTTACAACTCTACTTCCTCCTTTCCTACTCCTCTTACTGTTGGGGTCCCACAAGGTTCTGTCCTTGGACCTCTCCTATTCTCCATCTACACCTCTTCCTTGGGTCAGCTGATAGCTTCCTATGGCTTCCAATACCACTTCTATGCTGATGACACACAAATCTATCTCTCTGCTCCTCAGCTCACCCCATCAGTTTCCACACATATCACCGATTTACTAACAGACATATCAGACTGGATGTCACTCCACTTCCTAAAACTCAATCTACCAAAACTGAGTTCATAATATTTCCTCCCCCACGTGCCCCTTCCCCTGATTTCTCGGTCAGGATCAATAGCACCACTATCAACCCATCCCTGCATACCAGGGTGCTAGGGGTAACCCTGGATTCTGAACTATCCTTTCAGGCCCACATCCAATCCCTGTCCAAATCATGCCGCCTCAACCTCCGCAACATCTCCAGAATACGCCCCTTTTTAACCAATGATACCACAAAGCTCCTAATTCACTCCCTGGTTATCTCTCGACTCGATTACTGCAACTCCCTTCTCATTGGCTTACCTTTACGTAGGATATCCCCCCTCCAGTCCATCATGAATATTGCTGCCAGGGTCATCCATCTTACCAACCATTCAGTGTCTGCTACCCCTCTCTGCCAATCCCTCCACTGGCTTCCAATCAGTGTCCTCCACCCCTCTCTGCCAGTCCCTCCACTGGCTTACATTCAGTGTCCTCCACCCCTCTCTGCCAGTCCCTCCACTGGCTTCCAATCAGTGTCCTCCACCCCTCTCTGCCAATCCCTCCACTGGCTTCCAATCAGTGTCCTCCACCCCTCTCTGCCAATCCCTCCACTGGCTTCCAATCAGTGTCCTCCTCCCCACTCTGCCAATCCCTCCAATGGCTTCCAATCAGTGTCCTCCATCCCTCTCTGCCAATCCCTCCACTGGCTTCCAATCAGTGTCCTCCACCCCTCTCTGCCAGTCTCTCCACTGGCCTCCACTCAGTGTCCTCCACCCCTCTCTGCCAATCCCTCCAATGGCTTCCAATAAGTGTCCTCCACCCCTCTCTGCCAATCCCTCCACTGGCTTCCAATCAGTGTCCTCCACCCCTCTCTGCCAATCCCTCCACTGGCTTCCACTCGCCCAACGAATAAAATTCAAAATACTAACAACGACTTACAAAGCCATCCACAACTCTGCCCCCAGCTACATCACCAACCTGGTCTCAAAATATCAACCAAACCGCTTTCTTCCATCCTCCCAAGACCTTCTGCTCTCTAGTTCCTGTGTCACCTCCTCCCATGCTCCTCTCCAAGACCTCTCCCGAGCTTCTCCCATCCTATGGAACTCCCTACCCCAATCTGTCCAGCTGTCTCCTAATCTATCCACCTTTAGATGATCCCTGAAAACCTTTCTCTTTAAAGAAGCCTATCCTGCTTCTACCTAGTAAACTGCCATTTATTTCCTCCATCAGCTCATCCCCCCCACAGCTATAACCTTTTGTATCCCTCAACCCTTCCTCCTAGATTGTAAGCTCTAACAAGCGCTCTGTTTCCTCTTGTACCAAATTGTATTGTAACTGTAATGTCTGCCTTCATTTTGTAAAGCGCTGCGCAGACTGTTGGTGCTATATAAAGCCTGTATAATAATAATTTCTATAGCTCTGACATATACTGCAGTGCTGTATAGAAAGCGGCAAACCATTTATATTAGTCTCTGCACCAGAGAAGATTACACTCTAATGTCCCACCTCAGGCACACTCTATTATTATTGTTAATTTTAATAGCTCTGACGTATACCACAGTGCTGTACACATCAGTGTCTTCACAGGAGGAGTTTACACTCTAATGTCCCCACTACAGTCTCACACTATTATTATTATTATTATTATTATTAATAAACATTTATATAGCTCTGAGACATACTGTGGTGCTGTACAGAGAATAATGAGTCACACACTTCTATTATACATTTATATAGCTCTGACATATTCCATAGTGCTGTATCAATTTCATCAGCCTTTGAAGCAGATGAGCTTAAACTCTAATGTCCCCACCACACTCTCATTTTTATACATTTATATAGCTGTGAGATATACCGTGGTGCCAGGGGCGGACTGACCATTTGGAAACTCGGGCACTGCCCAAGGGCCCGGGGTCAGAAGGGGGCCCCATGAGTTGCCCCGGTACATTTTTCATAGGCTTTTTTGAGTTTGGGCAAGGACACAGGGGCCCCATGATCCCCTATTGCCCGGGGGCCCCATGAGTTGTCAGTCCGCCCCTTCGTGGTGCTGTACAGAGAATACTGAGTCGATTACCACAATCACACACTATTACAGTCATGGCCGAAATTGTTGGCACCCTTGATATTTCTCCAGGAAATCATGTATTTCTCACGAAACGTATTGCATTAACACATGTTTTGCTATACACATGTTTATTCCCTTTGTGTGTATTGGGACAAAACAAAAAAAGGGAGGAAAGAAAGCAAATTCGACATAATGTCACACAAACCTCCAAAAATGGGCTGGACAAAAGTATTGGCACCCTTTCACAACTGCGGATAAATAAGAATGTTACAAGCATGTGATGCTCCTGTAAACTCACCTGGGGCAAGTAACAGGTGTGGGCAATATAGAAATCACACCTGAAAGCAGATAAAAAGGAGAGACGTTCACTTAACCTTTGCATTGTGTGTCTGTCTGTGCCACACTAAGCATGGACAACAGAAAGAGGAGACGAGAACTGTCTGAGGACCTGAGAACCAAAATTGTGGCAAAATATCAACAATCTCAAGGTTACAAGTCCATCTCCAGAGAACTAGATTTGCCTTTGTCCACAGTGCGCAACATTATCAAGAAGTTTGCAACCCATGGCACTGTAGCTAATCTCCCTGGTCGTGGACGGATGAGGAAAATTGATGAAAGATTGCAACGCAGAATAGTCCGGATGGTGGATAAGCAGCCCCAAACATGTTCCAAAGACATTCAAGCTGTCCTGCAGGCTCAGGGAGCATCAGTGTCAGCGCGAACTATCCGTCGACATTTAAATGAAATGAAACGCTATGGCAGGAGACCCAGGAGGACCCCACTGCTGACACAGAGACATAAAAAAGCAAGACTACAGTTTGCCAAAATGTACTTGAGTAAGCCAAAAGCCTTCTGGGAAAACGTCTTGTGGACAGATGAGACCAAGATAGAGCTTTTCGGTAAAGCACATCATTCTACTGTTTACCGAAAACGGAATGAGGCCTACAAAGAACAAAACACAGTACCTACGGTAAAATATGGTGGAGGTTCAATGATGTTTTGGGGTTGTTTTGCTGCCTCTGGCACTGGGTGCCTTGACTGTGTGCAAGGCATCATGAAATCTGAGGATTACCAAAGGATTTTGGGTCGCACTGTAGGGCCCAGTGTCAGAAAGCTGGGTTTGCGTCCAAGATCCTGGGTCTTCCAGCAGGACAATGACCCCAAACATACGTCAAAAAGCACTCAGAAATGGATGGCAAAGAAGCGCTGGAGAGTTCTGAAGTGGCCAGCAATGAGCCCAGATCTAAATCCCATTGAACACCTGTGGAGAGATCTTAAAATTGCTGTTGGGAAAAGGTGTCCTTCCAATAAGAGAGACCTGGAGCTGTTTGCAAAGGAAGAGTGGTCCAAAATTCCGGGTGAGAGGTGTCAGAAGCTTATTGATGGTTATAGGAAGCGACTGATTTCAGTTATGTTTTCCAAAGGGTGTGCAACCAAATATTAAGTTAAGGGTGCCAATACTTTTGTCCAGCCCATTTTTGGGGTTTTGTGTGACATTATGTCATATTTGCTTTTCTGCCTCTGTTTTATATTTGTTCCAATACATACAAAGGGAATAAACATGTGTATAGCAAAACATGTGTTAATGCAATACCTTTTTTGTGTGAAATACTTGATTTTCAGGAAAAATATCAAGGGTGCCAACAATTTCGGCCATGACTGTATTAGTATTACTATTATACGTTTATATAGCTCTGACATATTCCATAGTGCTGTATCAATTTCAACAGTCTTTGAACGAGATGAGCTTACATTCTTATTAATGTCTGGCTGTGGTGGGATATTTATTTCAGGTACTTCTATAGCGCTGTCAATTTATGCAGCACTTTACATATATATTGTACATTCACATCAGTCCCTAACCCTCAAGGGGTGTACAAACTAAGGTCCCTAACTCACATTCATACATACACATACTAGGGACAATTTAGACAGGATCCAATTTACCTACCAGCATGTCTTTGGAGTGTGGAAGGAAACTGGAGTACCCAGAGGAAACCCATGCAGGCACAGGGAGAACATGCAAGCTCCAGGCAGGTGGTGCCGTGGTTCGGATTCGAACCAACAACCCGAGTACTGCCAGGTGGAAGTGCTAACCATTTAGCCACTGTGCTGCCCAATATTATTATTATTCATTTATATAGCTCTGCCATATACTGAGCCATTCATATCAGTCTCTGAACTTAGGAGCTTACACTCTAATGTGCACACTATTATTGGTATCTTTGAATTTCCCATTGGACAAAAGGAAATTCCAGTTTTTAATCCTCCCTCCTTTTTACTTTGACTCAAAACTTGTTCCAGAACCAAACTTTCAGATTTCACTGAACCTTCTATGGCTGCTGGGAGAGTTGATAAGAGAACACAACCCAAACAACCCGGTTTGTCTGGCTGTTGTGTATGATGAACCTCTGACAGCCTCATGTTTCATGTGCTATGGGAGAGCCGGCATGCAGATAAATAGAATGTGTCAGGAGATAGAACGAGATTCTGTTATAAAAATGAATTGTAGGTTCAGACAAATAGGAGGCTTGGTCCTCTAGGACTAGCAACCTTGTAACATGGAGGAGGGTGATAGAAGTTAGGAATGGTAGGATGGAAGAAGGCTATGAAGTTAGACTTTTATTTACACTGAGTTTCTGCAGCCTCTGCAATTCGAAATGATGTGCCTCTGAGAAGTTGTTCCTTTTCAGTTTCCAAATGATGTTCTATGAATACGAGATGTGACACCACAGGGTCAGCTCATTCTGTTGGTAGAGCCACCACTTCCTGCCGTATTTTGACCTCCAGTAATGTGGAGAAATGTTCTCGTGTCCCGATGGTTGATGGGATGTTTCCTGTATTGGTCGCTTTTAAAAAGCCATCTCACAATAAGTGATGACATTGTTGGAGTTTTTTAAGTGTGTTTAAAGCCATGAGAGACAATGTGACTCCAATGGGGCCCAGCTAGGGAGCCCCTGTTGTATGGCTTCATTACCACCTAGTGGGATAGAAACCCCTTGAAATGGGGACCCAGGAAGTCTAATTTACAGCCTTGGATGTAAGATGTAAAACCTTGTGTTCCTGCAAAGTGTGTAAATTTCAGCTTGAGCTACTGACCTTTTTTTTTTTTTTTCAGTAGAGCAGCTAAGAATAGACTGATAAACTTGTAAACCATGTTGAGAATGAAAACACAAAATATTTCTGTGTATTGTTTTCAGATTTACCTTACTAATGAAAAAGATTAGTTAAAATATTATTAAAGCCCAACTCCAGTCAAATAAAACAATATCCACTGCAAGGGATGGGGCCTTGCCTACACTGCAAGGAGTAATTGCTCAAATTTGCCTAGGGGAACTGAAGAAAAATGTATTCCCTGAAGCAAGACCAGTCCCTGCCACTTCCTCTCCACTGGTCTACGGTCCTGACGTCATCATGACCACAGCCCAGTTCTGGATGTGAGTATGCCAAGGGACAGTCGACCACCGGGTTGGGGGGTGAACCGCCTGCCGGGGGAGTGGAAGATCGGGTAAGTAAAACTGCTTCTCATCTCCCCTAGACAAACTAAGCTACAGTGCCTTGAAAAAGTATTCATACCCCTTGAAAGTTTCCATATTTTATCATGTTACAATCAACAAAACGAAAATATATTTTATTGGGATTTTATGTGATAGACCAACACAAAGTGGCACATAATTGTAAAGTAGAAGGAAAATGATAAACGGTTTTCAACTTTTTTACAAATATCTGAAAAGTGTGGCGTGCATTTGTATTCAGCCCCCTTTACTCTGATACCCCTAACTAAAATCTAGTGAAGCCAATTTCCTTCAAAAGTCACCTAATTAGTAAACAGAGTCCACCTGTGTGTGATATAATCTCAATATAAATACAGCTGTTCTGTGAATCCTTCAGAGGATTGTTAGAGAACATTAGTAAACAAACAGCATCATGAGGGCCAAGGAACACACCAGACAGGTCAGGGATAAAATTGTGGAGAAGTTTAAAGCAGGGTTAGGTTATAAAAAAAAAAATCTCAAACTTTGAACATCTCAGAGCACTGTTCAATCCATCATTCAAAATTGGAAAGTGTATAGCACAACTGCAAACCTAACAAGACATGGCCGTCCACCTAAACTGACAGGCCGGGCAAGGAGAGAAATAATCAGAGAAGCAGCCAAGAGGCCCATGGTAACTCTGGAGGAGCTGCAGAGATCCACAGCTCAGGTGGGAGAATCTGTCCACAGGACAACTATTAGTCGTGCACTTCACAAATCTGGACTTTATGGAAGAGTGGCAAGAAGAAAGCCATTGATAAAAGAAAGCCATAAGCCACTGCAGTTTGCAAGAAGCCATGTGGGGGACACAGCAAACATGTGGAAGAAGGTGCTCTGGTCAGATGAGACCAAAATTAAACTTTTTGGCCTAAAAGCAAAACACTACGTATGGCGGAAGACTAACACTGCACATCACCCTGAACACACCATCCCCACTGTGAAACATGGTGGTGGCAGCATCATGTTGTGGGGATGCTGTTCTTCAGCAGGGACAGGGAAGCTGGTCAGAGTTGATGGGAAGATGGATGGAGCCAAATACAGGGCAATCTTAGAAGAAAACCTGTTAGAGTCTGCAAAAGACTTGAGACTGGGGCGGAGGTTCCCCTTCCAGCAGGACAACAACCCGAAACATCCAGCCAGAGCTACAATGGAATGGTTTAGATCAAAGCATATTCATGTGTTAGAATGGCCGTCACAGTCCAGACCTAAATCCAATGGAGAATCTGTGGCAAGACTTGAAAATTGCTGTTCACAGACGCTCTCCATCCAATCTTACAGCTTGAGCTATTCTGCAAAGAAGAATGGGTAGAAATGTCCCTCTCTAGATGTGCAAAGCTGGTAGAGACATCCCCAAAAAGACTTGCAGCTGTAATTGCAGTGAAAGGGGGTCCTACAAAGTATTGACTCCACACTTTTCACAGATTTATTTTGTCAAAAATGTTGAAAACCATTTATCATTTTCCTCCCACTTCACAATTATGTGCCACTTTGTGTTGGTCTATCACATAAAACCCCAATAAAATACATTTACGTTTTTGGTTGTAACATGACAGAATGTGGAACATTTCAGGGGATATGAATACTTTTTCAAGGCACTGTATTGAACCTTGCAGTGCAGGTACAGCTCTATTGCAAGTGATCATTTCTGATGTGTCCAGAGTTGGGCTTTAAATATTGGCTTTAAATTAAAAAAACTACATACATGCGCTACACAATATTTTGAATGTTTGGGTTTTTTTGGCCTCTTTTTTTAAATTTGTTCAATTTTTTTTTTTTTTAGTACTACAAAGGAATGAGTGGAGGGATTTCAACGAAATTGATATAGCTGTGAAATCACTTTTGGCATAAATTCTGCTGAAGTGTAAATTCACAATTTCACTGATTGAGTTGCTTATGTGAAATGTTGCGTGTGTACAGTTGTGCTCAAAAGTTTGCATACCCTGGCAGAAATTGTGAAATTTTGGCATTGATATTGAAAATATGACTGATCATGCCACAAAATGCTCTTTTATTGAAGGATGATGATCATATGAAGCCATTTATTATCAAATAGTTGTTTGGCTCCTTTTTGTATTTCAATGGTTTTTATTAATTTTAAACAGTATAAAAGAGAGGCAACAAAACACGCCCACGCAGGGGCTATCAATTGCACCGATAGAAAATGCATAATAGAGCAGACAACGCTCTAATTCCAATAAGGCAAAACGTATGCCCACGTAGGGGCTATCAATGGCACATAGGTTACAACAACATCAGTGAAACTCAGATTATCGCAACTAAAGACAGCTGTCCACTGTCACATCAAAACAAACAGAAAAGGAAAGAAGAAAAGCAGAGAAGAAAGAAAGAGAAAAAAACCCAAAAACACACACCAAAGAGCAAGGGTCCATGAGCGCCAATACAAAACTCAAAACTGGCCGATACAATGACACAACAAGGCCCGGTTAGGCATGTCAAGGTGTTGTCAGGCATATTGTAACCGGGATTTTTTGTGGCATTGGTGCAGTAAAAGCTTCTTTCTGGCACCTCGACCATGCAGCTAATTTCTATTCAAGTATCACCGTATTGTACTCCTTAAAAACAACCACACCATCTTTTTCCAGAGCAGCCTGTATTTCTTTTGCGGTTGCCTGTGGGTTTTTCTTTGAGTCCCGGATAATTCTTCTGTCAGTTATGGCTGCAGTCTTTTTGGTCTACCTGACCTTGGCTTGGTATCAAGAGATCCCCGAACTTTCCACTTCTTAATAGGTGATTTAACAGTACTGATTGGCATATTCAAGGCTTTGGACATCTTTATATGTCCTTTTCCAGCTTTATAAAGTTCCATTACCTTGTTACGCAGGACTTTTGACAGTTCTTTTTGGATCCCCATGGCTCAGTATCTAGCCCAGTCAGTGCTTCCACGTAAGAGCTAACAAACTCATTGACTATTTATACACTGACACTAATTGCAATTTAAAAAGACACAGATGTGGGACTTTAATCTCTAATTGGCATTATAACCCGTGTGTGTCCCCTTGTGTGTCTGTACCAAGGCCAAACATTCCAGGGGATGGAAACTTCTGATCCGGGCCATTAGGGTGATTTCTGTTATCATTATGATTTAAAAAGGAGCCAAACAACTATTTGATAATAAGTGGCTTCATATGATCATCATCCTTCAATAAAAGAGCATTTTATGGCATGATCAGTCAGATTTTTAATATTAATGCCAAAATATCACAGTTTCTGCCAGGGGATGCAAACTTTTGAGCACAACTGTATGTATTTAGGTCATTTAGTTTAGTTGAACTCATTTAGTGTTCTTTGTATTTCATCATCATTTGTGCACTCTTGTTTTTCATTTCTTTTCTTTTTTCCTTTTTTTTTTTTTTTGCTGCCATTTTTACCCTTTAAAACCACCAAAAGCCAGCATCGTTTTCCTCTTTGGCTACATTTTGCTGATTATAGCGCTTTTCCCAAAATTTCTTGGTAAAATTTTGGGGCAACAAACACTTTAAATCAAGTGTTGACAATAGGCTATTTGTCGGGACCCCGCCGTGCCACCCCTATGCCACTGCACATCACAGGTGGGTTGAAGTAGTAAGTACATATGGTACATTGTATCTGGAGTCTGCCTCTACCCCAGCATGCTTCACCCCCCCACCCCTTGCCACACTGCCCTGATGTAAACCCAGCCAGATGCCACAGAGGCCTCGGTAGTAGTAAGTTTACCAACAATTTACCACTAACAGGTGTGGTTAGAATGATCAGCTTTTATTTATTGATGAAAAACCTTTATCCAGGATGGAACAAAACGATTGCTCTAACTCAAGTGTAAGCTTGAATTCGGCTTCAATTTATTAGTGTATCTAAATCTGCTAGTACATCTAACACTCCTCTCCCCCCAGACTGACAATGCTGCTGTCTGCAGGTGCCCCCTGTGCTCCTTCATTCAGAGTGGGGGCGCTCTAATACAGGAGATGTGTTGCTAGCCAGATCACCAGGTGTTAACAGTTTTGGTACTGGGTGTAATACTGCTTTAATTCATTTTTGATATTTAAAGCAAATCCCTCCATCCATCCATGTCTCCATGCTTTATTTTGGTGAGGATTCAGTTTATCCCCCCAGCATTTCTAGCTGCAGCCATCTTGAGTAAGGGCAGATGATTCATGTAGCACAGGGTTTCTCCTCCAGAGGGTGCTTAAGGGTTCCTCGAGCAATGAGAACTTTCTGCCTCTCAGATCAGTTCCCACTGACACCATTGATCTATTTAGCTATCTATAAGGGGGTAATTCTTCCCAATGATGACAAGTGTAAGGAGCCTTCTTCCCACCGACCATCACGCTAATGTATCATTAGTTGTAGGCAGGGGCGGACTGACCATTCGGGCACTTCCCGAGGGACAAGGGTCAGTCGGGGGCCCCATGACGTGCCCCTGGTACCTTTCATAGGCTTTTTTGGGTGTGGTTTGAGTATGGGAGAGGACACCTGGGCCCCATAATCCCCTATTGCCCAGGGGCCCCACGAGTTGTCAGTCCACCCCTGGTTGTAGGTATAGTAATTTTTAGCAGTGTTCCCTGGGACTGAAAATGATTATATCAAGGGTTCCTCTGTATTGAAAAGGTTGAGAAAGACTGAAGCAGCATTTACTTCTGCCATTAGCTCAGATATGAGAGCGTGCTTTGCTGAGAAAGCCCCTCCTACAAATGGGATGCATGACATCATTTTGGCTTAGGCCAGAAACCAGGAAGCAATGGAGGAAATGTGTAAAAAAAAAAAAAATAATTATATATATATACACACAAAATTAAGCTAGCGGCATAAGGAATACAAATATTCAATGTTGCTTGAGAGAGTGAAGTTCTGCTTTAAGGACCCACAGGAGGTGATTGTAAAGTTTTAGTAAATCTATCCCTATGAATGTTGTTGCATGAAGAGATATAGGACCTCTGCTTCTATGCAGCCAACTATGGTCCTTTGCAGCATGCTGGCAGGGGACAGGCTTTTCTACTCAGGCTGGCAGGGGACAGGCTTTTCTACTCAGGCTGGCAGGGGACAGGCTTTTCTACTCAGGCTGGCAGGGGGACAGGCTTTTCTACTCAGGCTGGCAGGGGGACAGACTTTTCTACTCAGGCTGGTAGGGGACTGGCTTTTCTAACTCAGGCTGTCAGGAGACAGGCTTTTCACTCAGCTGGCAGAGGACTTTCTTTTCTACTCAGGCTAGCAGGGGACAGGCTTTTTTACTTAGGCTGGCAGGGGACTGGCTTTTCTACTCTGGCTGGCAGGGGACAGGCTTTTCACTCAGCTGGCAGGGGACTGGCTTTTCCACTCAGGCTGGCAGGGGACAGGCTTTTCTACTCTGGCTGGCAGGGGACAGGCTTTTCTACTTAGGCTGGCAGGAGACTGGCTTTTCTACTTAGGCTGGCAGGGGACTGACTTTTCTACTCAGGCTGGCAGGGGGACTGGCTTTTCTACTCAGGCTGGCAGGGGGACAGGCTTTTCTACTCAGGCTGTCAGGGGACTGGCTTTTCACTCAGCTGGCAGGGGACTGGCTTTTCCACTCAGGCTGGCAGGGGACAGTCTTTTTTACTCTGGCTGTCAGGGGATAGGCTTTTCTGCTCTGGCAAGGGACAGGCTTTTCTACTCAGGCTGGCAGGGGACAGGCTTTTCTACTCAGGCTGGCAAAGGGACGGGCTTTTCTACTCTGGCTGAGGCTGCTTTATTAAGAAAACCAACTGTAAGGCTGTGCTCTCTTGTTATGATGGCCCTGGAATGTAATTCGCTGATTGAAACTGGAAATTCAACTGAGTTGTAATGTTGTTACAGAGATAATTTGTGTTAACAAGGACAGTCCTGACGTCTGCCTGACATTATCATCAGGGAAAGTGTACGCTGTCATGTTGGCGTTGTGCGTGGCATGTCCTCTCTTAACCGGCAATGCGTGATCATTTCCTAATAACTGATTGTTTGTTGTCTGTGTCTGGATTCTCAGCTGTTTCTCAGTAACAGATATTAGACAACCTGAAATTGGCCCCATCGATCCCCGGAGAGCGAGCGCTGCCTCAGACAGGACGCCGGATGGATCTGCTTTTACCATTGTAATATAGAAAAACTGAGGATGGGGGGTCCAAGGAAGGGGGGGGGGGCGTGAGTCTGAACCATTTGTATGTATATATACATTATATAATATCCTCATTTTTTTATTTTTTCTTTGGAGGAATTTTTGCGAATTTTGTCTTTGCTGCAAAATTACAGACTTCACCAATGGCGGAAGATTGACTTTTCCCTCCTGTCATTTGAGGGTGTTTTATATATTATACATTTATTTATTTTATAAGTTTACATTTTTTTTTAACGATTTCTATGGTGATATTTGTATGTTTATGGGTGTATTTGATCGTTCTTTGTATACTGCCATTTATTTATTTCTTTTTTCACTGTTTTTAGGGCCACAGTCCAGATGTGTTCCAGATGCATTTCCGTATGTGTGTTTTTTATGCGTTTTTTATACGTTCCAGGGCATTTTTTAAATGCATTTTGGTGCGTTCCGATGTGTTTTTATGCATTTCAGTTAATTTTTTCCACTCTCTTTTTCTTCAATTTAAGAGCCAGTTCACACTATAGAAACGCAGTTCAGATGTGTTTCTGCATTCACGGTTTTTATGGGTTCCTGTGCGTTGTTTATGCATTCCAGTTCATTTTTACCCTTCTTTTTTTCCTCTGTTTAAATAGGGACATGTGCATTCCAGTTAGTTTTTGATGCATTTTATTGCGTTCTGATGCATTTAAATGCATTCCAGTACAGTCCTGGAACCCGAGCACTGATGTGAACTATGACATTAACAACCATTTAACCTACTTTCTGTATGTTTTGGATGCAGAAAAAAAGCAACTAAAACGCATGTAGTGTGAACTGGCCCTTGAAAAAAAAATCCTTAAGGGCCAGTTCACACTATAGAAACGCAGTCCGGATGTGTTCAGGATGCGTTTCTGGTGCGTTTTTTTGACACGTTCCAGTTCATTCTTTCCGCTCTTTTTTTTTTATTTTAACTAGCAATGTGAATTCCAGTGCACTTTAGATGCTTTTTACTGCCTTCCAGTACAGTTCTGTGCAGAAAAAATGCAGCATGTTCTACTTTTTTTTTTTTCTGCAACCGGAACGCGCTGGGAACTGCAAGCTCTTATGTGAACTATGACACCGACAACCAGGGGCGGACTGACCATTTGGAAACTCGGGCACTGCCCGGGGGCCCGGGGTCAGTAGGGAGCCCCATGAGATGCCCCTGCTACCTTTTTCATGGGCTTTTTTGAGTTTGGGCAAGGATACAGGGGCCCCATGATCCCCTATTGCCCGGGGGCCCCATGAGTTGTCAGTCCGCCCCTGCTGACAACCGTATAACCTACTTTCTGTGCGTTTTGGATGCATAAAAAAAGCAACTGAAACACATGTAGTGTGAACTGGCCCTAAATCTGACCTCCAGCCCCCCCTTCAGTCTTGCACAGTTGTAGCCTCTCCTGGACTGACATTTCACTGCATACTAAGGGCTCATGTACACTGCAGCTGATAAACTGACGTTCAGGAGCTTTTCTGCGTTTTTTTCAGCAGCCCCTGAACTCTCCCTAATGTTGTCTATATGTGTCCATGTACACAGATCGTTTACATTCGTTTACAGGCAGTTGAGTTTACAGTTGTTTTTTTGAACGCACCAAACTTGCGTTCAGGAGTAGATTTTATTGGCGTTTCAAACGCTTGTAAACATGACTAACCGCGTTTATAAGCGTTTCCGTTTAGAAGCGTTTTTTAACTGTTCCATATCCAGATGCTGTCCAGAGCCTTTTTTCATCATCAGAAATGCATGCAAAGCATTTTCCATGTCTTCAATTGGACCCAGTACTCCAGCGCAGTCAATTCCAGGTTTTGTGTGAAGGAAACAATGGTAGAACGTGCCGCATTATGTTCATGATGGGATCCATAGTGAATACAACCAGAAAAGACAGGTCATGGGATGAACACATAAAGGTTTGATTCACAAATGTCGTTATCTTGTTGATGATGGGGAGGGAGGAACCAGGGAAGGCAAAAGCTTAAACTATAGTAATCATTTCTTTTCATGGCCTCTGTATTCCTTTTAAATATGTTTTTAGGACATCTACAGCAGGTCCTGTTAGAGAGACGCCAGGCACTGGAAGTGGGCTTGTCTATACTGAATACATTCCTGACATGTCACAATAGAAAACATTTATAGAAAAGCTTCACCTTGTATAGATAAAAAGTGGATTTGATCTCATGCTAGTGACTCCGCCTAGGCTGAGATGATGTCATCAGTCTGCTGCAGGCAAGAGGAAGCATTTCCTCAGTCTCTCCCACCCTCCCCCCCGTGATCAGACTGTACATTGTAATTTTTTGAACACGTCAGAAGGTGGGGGACTGCAGCAGGGGCTGATCTGTGCAGCTTTAAAATTATATTAAACCCAAAAATGTAACATATTGCAGCTTACCAATTGTTAGATGTGGTGGCTGCATTTGTTTTTGTTTTTTAGGCTTTTTATTATTTATTTCAGAGCGCTGTCAATTTATAAATTCTGTATACTAATAATATAAATCCTGTATAATAATAATATAAATCCTGTATAATAATAATAATAATATAAATCCCGTATAATAATAATAATATAAATCCTGAATAATAGTAATATAAATCCTGTATAAGAATAATAATATAAATTCTGTATAATAATAATAATAATATAAATTCTGTATAATAATAATAATAATATAAATCCTGTATAATAATATAATAATAATTAATAGGGGTGGGGGAGGGGCAGAGAACCATACAACTTTTTTTTTTTTATAATGGCATTCCGTCCTATCACATTCTGTCCCAGGCTGTGGGGGAGGGGGGGTAGTTTTCCCCATCTGATATCTTTCCAGTGTCCATCTAGGTTTTGGCACAAGGCCATCGCTGTACCCGGATGACTTGGATTTGATGTCATCGTTACTTTTCTGCACATTTTCAGAGAATCGCTTTTTTCAGCCTAAATCTCCAGCTGCGCGGGTGAATCTCCTGCAATCCAGATGTGTCAACTTTTTGTGACCTTCTGTTATAAATACACGCTTTGGATGTGTCCGTTCCGCAGCAGAGTGCAGCGTGCGTGACGAGATGGGGGGGAGGGTGGGGGCTGAGTGAAAATTTTCCGTCTCTGTAGGCCTGCAGTGCAGACGTGTAGCAGCCCATTGATCTGATAGAAAATATTCACTTTGGTTTTCGTGAAAGTATTCCGGTGACCTAAATCTGTCTCCGTCAGTTTTCACACCAGGCAATCATGAAAAAGGTTTACCGTCTTTAACGATGAAAAAAAAAACCCCAAAAAACAAATTCCTCGCTTCCAGGCTTAACGCTGAGAAATGATTGGCTGGCCTGGTGACTAGTTGTAGCTAGTTCTGTAGCAGGTGCATTGTACTTATGGTGTTCTATCTGGGCTTTTTTTCTTTATGTGGGGGAGGGGCGACCATCGCGATGGCGGTTTATAATTCTCACCGCCGGGAACCTCGGGACGGTTTAGATTGGATTGTCATGTCTGTAGACCATTAAGATCAGAGAGCTGCCTGGGAGGCTGTGAAAGAGAAAAAGTCTCGCCGTTCTCTCTTCTAACATGTGACAATGGGACCTGCAGGGTTCAGCATCTTCGCAGTGTTGCGCTTCTTAAAGACGCACAGACCCATTGTTTACCGCCATCGGAAAACTGGTTTATGAACACGCAAAAATTGCGCCCTTTCCCTACAGTCACAGAACCGTACTGCCCTTGTCACGCGTGACGAAGCCATTAATACGTAATGGCACCCTCGCGCATCTGGTAACGCGCGCATTAATGCGAGCGCCAAAACGCATTGTACTGCAGCACCCTGATGTTTGATGTGGTGTGACTTTGCCAAATGGTCAATGACGACGTTTGTGTGTTTCTCGTGCATTGAAATAAATGGCCCTATACATGACGCACCGGAACGCCATCGCCCCTGCGACAGCCTAAGCTGTGCCCACGAACACGAAAGGAAATCGCACACATAAATGTGCGTCATGAATTCTCAAATTAAGGCCAGATTCACATCTATGCAGGTTGTGCTGATGCGTTTTTTCCCAGCACGGTGGTACATTCTATGTTTATGAACGTGCGTTTTTGCCGCATTTCGCTTTTTTGGTAATAGAAAAGTATGACAGTTCTGTTCATGTAGTGCGACTTTGATGCGACTTTACACTCTCTGGCACTCAAGTAGCATCAAAGTCACATCAAAGTCGCACTACGTGAACAGAACTTTCAATTTTTTTGCTAATAAAAAAGAATGAAAGTTCTGTTCATGTAGTGTGACTTTGATGCTACCTGCGTTTATAAAAATGCATTTTTGCTGCGTTCCGCTTTTTTGCTAATAGAAAAGAATGACAGTTCTGTTCATGTAGTGCAACTTTGATGCGACTTTACACTTTCTGGCACTCAAGTAGCATCAAAGTCGCACTACATGAACAGAACTTTTGCTTTTTTGTTTTTTCGCTAAAAGAAAAGAATGAAAATTCTGTTCATGTAGTGCAACTTTGATGCTACCTGCGTTTATGAGCATGCGTTTTTGCCACGTTCCGCTATTTTTCTAATAGAAAAGAATGACAGTTCTGTTCATGTAGTGCGACTTTGATGCGACTTTACACTTTCTGGCACTCAAGTAGCATCAAATTCGCACTACATGAACAGAACTTTCGCTTTTTTGTTTTTTCGCTAATAGAAAAGAATGAAAGTTCTGTTAATGTAGTGCGACTTTGATGCTACTTGAGTGCCAGAAAGTGTAACGTCGCATCAAAGTCGCACTACATGAATCAAACTCATTCTTTTCTGTTAGCAAAAAAGTGAAACACGGCAAAACGCATGTTCATAAGCGCAGGTAGCATCAAAGTCGCAGTACATGAACAGAACTTTCATTCTTTTCTATCCGCAAAAAAAACAAAAAAGCAAAAGTTCTGTTCATGTCGTGCAACTTTGATGTGACTTTGATGCAACTTGAGTGCCACAAAGTGTAAAGTCGCATCAAAGTTGCACATGAACAGAACTGTCATTCTTTTCTATTACCAAAAAAGCGAAATGCGGCAAAAACGCATGTTCATAAACGCAGGTAGCATCGAAGTCACATCAGAGTTGCACTACATGAAAAGAACTTTCATACTTTTCTATTAGCAAAAAAAAAAAAAAAAAAAGCGAAACTCAGTAAAACGCATGTTCATAAACGCAGGTACCATCAAAGTTGCACTGCATGAACAGAACTTTCATTCTTTTCTATTAGCAAGAAAAAATAAAAGCGAAATGCGGCAAAAACGCATGCTCATAAACAGGCGCGGACTGACAACTCATGAGGCCCCCGGGCAATAGTGGATCATGGGGCCCCTGTGTCCTTGACCAAACTCAAAAAAGCCTATGAAAAAGGTACCAGGGGCATCTCATGGGGCCCCCAACTGACCCTGGGCCCTCGGGCAGTGCCTGAGTTTCCAAATGGTCAGTCCGCCCCATTCATAAACACAGGTGGCATCAAAGTCGCACTACATGAACAGAACTTTCATACTTTTCTATTAGCAAAAAAAAAAAAACGAAAATGTAGCAAAACCCAACATATACCATTAGTCCATTAAAGTCTATTGCACGCAAAACGCAATCTGCTGCAGGAAAAAAGTCCCTGACCCTTTACAAAATAACGCACTGGCTCAAGACGCACAGATATCAACTAGATCCATAGGAAATGGACTGTAGTGGGTTTCTGCAAACTGGAAAACGCAGTGAAATCCACCTGGGGTCAATCTCCTCCAGGCAGACATCCACCCATCAAGGCATTTTGATATTTACGTAGCGACTCTCAAGGGTCATTCCACTCAGGTCTGAGGGCTCTTGAGTGGAGTACAGAGCAGGGTGCTGTGATGTTTTCAGGAAGCTATGTACAGCACCCTGCCAGCTCCTCCCACCAGTCATAATCTGTCTGCATTGTATAGAGAAGCACAGAGACCCAGTGATAACATTCAAGTAAAATGTATTATTTAAAAAAAAAAAAATGATTAGCATGTTGATAAGCAGCAAAAGGAAAAACCAGGGAAGGCAAAATCTAAGCAGATTAGACTTCAGCTCTAAAAACGTCTGTGTAGACGGATCGCTCTGCCAGACTGGAGTGATGCCCCAATAAGACCATCGGGAATTGATTTGCAGAGAGCTGAACTTTCTCTTCTAGCAGCAGAAATTGTGAGGAGTTTGCTGGAAGACTCAATCGGGAAATTCAAGTTCAAATCTCAAAAACCACAATATATTCCGCATTGGGGGAACAGATGGGTCTCTGTCACCAGGACCAAGTATCCTCCTACCCCCCCCCCCCCCACACACACACCCCACCCCCGTCCTGTACTAGGTGACAGATCTCTGGCCAATAGTGCACTTAGTGGACACCATGATCTGCCTCACTCCCTTCTCTCAGACGTACCTGAACTCTGTGTGCTGCCTAAACCGCAACCCCTCCTGGCCTGTGTCTGAGACCCAAGACTGTCAGACGTCCTACATATAAAGAGCCAGCGAGGCTCCGACTTTTATCGCTCATGCTCTTGGTTCAGCACTGGCAACTGTGAGTCCAACTATAGCTGAAACCTCGCCGCCTCATCTCCCCTACTTTCCTGCAACACAATGGAGTGGTGCTTACTTCAGCAAGGAACCCCGTGTATTCAGAAGAACAATAGAAAGAAGTATTTTGCACTCGGTGAACTCTTCATTATATAAAAATATATCCATGGTTTACAAAGATACAGTATGTACTACCAATATAAACAGTGTTGACATTTAAACTCCCAGCCCACCCGGGGTACCCCCACATTCAACCAGTATGAGCAAATAAAGAAACAATCCCGCTATGATATACCAAACATTGCCCCTTCATACATCTCATAACCTCCTCCAAGTCTACGTGGAAATGCCATCTGAGATGAAGTCGATGTTCTGCATCTCACCTTAACGGGTCCATTATCAGATACTTGTTAGCTTCACATGGTCCATATACCTCCAACCCAGCAAAGTGTATCTTGTACGGTCAGAAAGTTTGGAGTTTAGATGATAACTTTTGCTGGCCAACTTTGTGTCACTCCATCACTCAAGCTTTTGGTTCTCCACTGTCAAGTGTGAGCCCAGCTACACCTAAAACACCACCACCTCCTCTCCCCTCTTTTCTGTATCATTCTACAACTGTTTTTTGGACATACCCAGTTTGGTACTCACTCACTCTTGACTAGTAGGGTGTCGGTTCTCAGGCTTGCCTTGAAAGTCTTGGAGCGGGGAGGGCACGTGGTCTTTTGGTCAAGTTTTCCCCTTCCATGGAGTCTCCCTTCAGGAAAGCCCCACATAATACTTGGGTAGGCCTTGCTTTGGCAGGAAAGGGGTTCAGTTGGGTGGGCCATGAGTAGCCCAGTCCCTTACAGGAGCCTTACACCCTGGGGGATCATGGCCAGGCACCTTTCTCTACAGAGGATGACCATGTGTGCTCACTTTTTTCTGCACCTGGTGTTTAGCTGTGAGTGTGTTCTGCTTCACAAAAAAACCTCGCCGCCTCATCTCCCCTACTTTCCTGAAACACAATGGAGTGGTGCTTACTTCAACAAGGAACCCCGTGTATTCAGAAGAACAATAGAAGTATTTTGCACTCGGTGAACTCTTTATTATATAAAAATATGTCCATGATTTACAAAGATACAGTATGTACTACCACTATAAACAGTGTTGACATTTAAACTCCCAGCCCACCCGGGGTACCCCCACATTCAACCATTATGAGAAAATAAAGAAACAATCCCGCTATGATATACCAAACATTGCCCCTTCATACATCTCATAACCTCCTCCAAGTCTACGTGGAAATTACCTGAGATGAAGTCGATGTTCTGCATCTCACCTTAAAGGGTCCATTCTCAGATACTTGTTAGCTTCACATGGTCCATATACCTCCACCCAGCAAAGTGTATCTTATTGTACGGTCAGAAAGTTTGGAGTTTAGATGCAAACTTTTGCTGGCCAACTTTGTGTCACTCCATCACTCAAGCTTTTGGTCCTCCACTGTCAACTGTGAGCCTAGGTATATCTAAAACACCACCACCTCCTCTCCCCTCCTTTCTGTATCATTCTACAACTGTTTTTTGGACATACCCAGTTTGGTACTCACTCACTCTTGACTAGTAGGGTGTAGGTTCTCAGGCTTTCCCTGAAAGTCTTGGAGGGTGGAGGGCACGTGGTCTTTTGGTCACGTTCTCCCCTTCCATAGGGTCTCCCTTCAGGAGAGCCCCACATAATACTTGCGTAGGCCTTGCTTTGGTAAGCCTCCCCAAGAAAGGGGCCCGCCCGGGTTCGGTTAGGTCAGTGTTTCTCCTCATGGACCCCCAACAGGTCATGTTTTCAGGATTTCCCTCAGATGAAACAACTGTGGTAATTACTAAGGCAGTGAAATTGATCAAATCACCTGTGCAAAATAATGGAAATCCTGAAAACATGACCTGTTGGGGGTCCATGAGGACTGGAATTGAGAAACACTGGGTTAGGTGGACCATGAGTATCCCAGTCCCTTACAGGAGCCTTACGCTATGGAGGATCATGGGTTACTTTTGCGTGCTCACTTTTTTTCTGTACCTGGTGCTTAGTTTCGAGTGTGTGCACAGCTTCAAAACAAAAAAAACATGTACACCAAAAACACACGAGAGTGGAACATACTTTAACAAGTAGCTCTATATACAATGTATTCTTAACAGGCGAGAATAGAAGCATTTTGCACTCAGCAAACTCTTCATTATACAAAAATAGATCCATGATTTGCAAAAATACAAAGCACAATATGTACCACCATAAAAAAATTTTAAATCCTGAAATACCCCCACCTTCAACAAACAGGCAAATAAAAAATAGTCCCTCAACAATATACCAAAAATTCCTGTTCATGCATCACAAATTGTATTTAAATAGAAGGATAACCTCCTCTCACTCCAGTTTTAGTAAATCTCCCCCTTTGTGTCAATCCATTCACTCTCGCTTTCAGTCTGGCACTGGCAGCTGTGAGCCCAAATATACCTCGAACACCAGTACCTCTTTTCCGTACGTCTCTATCCGTGTTCTCCAAACTGCGGCCCGGGGGCCGGATGTTTCCCTTTTGCTTGCCTTTATCTGGCCCTTTGGGCACTTTTCCAACGACTGTCACCAATGATGGAGTATTATTCCCTCTACTGACACCATCAATGGGGCATTATACTTCTCATTGATATCAACAAAGGAGAACTATTCTTCTCACTGATATCAACAATGGGGCACTATTCCTCCTGTTAAAACCAATGATGGGGCACTGATCCCGGGGTATTTTCTACTCCCACCGGCTAAAGTCTGGCCCCCCAGAAGTCTGAAGGACAGTAAACTGACCCTTTGCTTAGAAAGTTTGGAGACCCCTGGTCTATATCATGCCACATCTGTGTGTAGACCAAAGCACAAGAGTGGTGCATCCTTCAAGAAGTACCTCTGTAGTATTCTACACTTGGCGAACTTTTCATTATACAAAGGTAGATCCAAGATTTACAAAAATACAAAGCACAATATGTACCACTACCACCATAAAAACAAGCAATCTGTCATTTAAAAACTGAGCTCACCTGGGGTACCCCACATCCAATCAGCACAAGCAAATAGAAAAACACTCCCCCTTATGATATACCGACTAATACCTGTCCATACATCACAAATTTAACTAAAACGACAGCCTCCTCCCAATCTATGCGGATGTGATGTCTGAGATGCAGTTGATGTCCTGCATCTGGCCTTAATGCGTCCATTCTCGTATATTGTCTCATTAAAAGGAAAAATGCCCCATCATTGGTGTCATCGGTAGGAATAGTATCCTATCGTTGGTGTCAGTGGGAGGAATAGTGTCCCATCGTTGGTATCAGTGGGATGAATAGTGCCCATCATTGGTGTCAGTGGGATGAATAGTGCCCCATCATTGGTGTCTGTGGGATGAATAGTACCCCATCGTTGGTATCAGTGGGATGAATAGTGCCCATCATTGGTGTCATTCGGATGAATAGTGCCCATCATTGGTATCAGTGGGAGGAATAGTGCCCCATCGTTGGTGTCTGTGGGATGAATAGTGCCCCATCGTTGGTGTCAGTGGGCTGAATAGTGCCCCATCATTGGTGTCAGTGGGATGAATAGTGCCCCATCATTGGTGTCAGTAGGATGAATAGTGCCCCATCGTTGGTGTTAGTGGGATGAATAGTGCCCAATTGTTGGTGTCAGTGGGATAAATAGTGCCCCATCATTGGTGTCACTGGGATAAATAGTGCCCCATCGTTGGTGTCACTGGGATGAATAGTGCCCCATCGTTGGTGTCAGTGGGATGAATAATGCCCCATCATTGGTGTCAATGGGATGAATAGTGCCCCATCGTTGGTATCAGTGGGATGAATAGTGCCCATCGTTGGTATCAGTGGGAGGAATAGTGCCCCATCATTGATGTCAGTGGGATGAATAGTGCCTCATCATTAGTGTCATTGGGAGGAATAGTACCCCATCATTGCTATCAGTGGGAGGAATAGTGCCCCATCATTGGTGTCAGTGGGATGAATAGTGCCCCATTGTTAGTGTCTTTGGCAGGGATTGGTGTCATTGGACGAAATGGTGTTCTAATGTGAGTGTTAGTGGAAAGAATAGTGACTCATTGTTGGTGTCACTGGCAGGAATAGAGCCCCAAGGGCTACAATAAGGCAAAGGGCCACATCTGGCCCCCTGGCCACAGTTTGAAGACCACTGGTTTAGGTGATGCCCTTTATTGGCTAGTGTAAAGAGGAGCTTCGCTCCCCCTGCTTTTTTTTTTACATGTGTTTTTTATGTGTTTTTACTGCATTTTGTTCATCTTTTATTCTTTTTTTTTTTTAAGTGGAAATTTTTTTTTTGCGGGGCAGAATAAAAATGCAAAACATGGCAAAAATGCACTACCATGCATTTCAGCAGATTCTCCATTGAACTCTATTGTAGCAAAAACGCTGATTTTTGCTTTTAAAAAAGTCCCTGACCCTTTCCAAAACCGCAAAGCCTAGATGTGAACAAGTTCCATAGGAAACCATGTTAAATGGACTGTAGTGCGTTTCTGCAAAAAGTACTAAAAAACACATTGGTATGAACAGAGAACCTTATCCTCGGGGCTGCATCTATACCCTACTGCGTTTTGTGCTGCGCACTCAGCACAGAGACCAAGCTGTCATGGACTGCTCCGGGTCTTGTACTAATGATTGGGAACCGGGAGGACTGGCTCCCTGATCATCTGATCACTGTGATTGGCTATCACAGCGATCAGTCACTGTATAGTCCATCTCTGTGTTTTTGGTTTTCTCCTTGCATAGAGGAAAACAGGGGCAGACTGACAACTCATGGGGCCCCCGGGCAATAGGGGATCATGGGGCCCCTGTGTCCTTGCCCAAACTCAAAAAAACCTATGAAAAAGGTACTAGGGGCATCTCATGGGGCCCCCTACTGACCCCGGGCCCTCGGGCAGTGCCCAAGTTTCCAATTGACCAGTCTGCCCCTGGAGGAAAATATACATTGTATATATGCAGGATACATTATATACAGTGCTCATGAGTTTGCATACCCTGGCAGAAATTGTGAATTGATATTGGAAATATGACTGATCATGCCAAAAAATTTAAGTATAGTCATCATATGAAGCCATTTATTATCACATAGTTGTTTGGCTCCTTTTTAAATCATAATGATAAAAGAAATCACCCAAATGGCCCAGATCCAAAGTTTCTGTCCCCTGGAACGTTTGGCCTTGGTACAGACACGCAAGGTGACACACACGGGTTAAATAGTCAATGAGTTTGCTAGTTCGCATGTGGATGCACTGAACAGGCTAGATACTGAGCCATGCAGAGCAGAAAAGAACTGTCAAAAGATCTGCGTAACAAGGTAATGGAACTTTATATAGATGGAAAAGGATATAAAAAATATTCAAAGCCTTGAATATGCCAGTCAGTACTGTTCAATCACCTATTAAAAAGTGGAAAATTCAGGGCTCTCTTGATACCAAGCCAAGGTCATGTAGACCAAAAAATATTGCAGTCATAACTGGCAGAAAAATTGTTCAGGATACAAAGAAAAAAACCCACAGGTAGCCTCAGAAGAAATGCAGGCTGGTCTGGACCCTTTCCCCACTCTACAGACTGGAGCAAAATACGACATTACTTGAACCAAAATGAGCTGCATGGTCGAGTTGCCAGAATGAAGCCTTTACTGCGCCAATGCCACAAAGAATCCCAGTTACAATGTGCCCGACAACATTTTGACACGCCTCACCAGGCTTTTATGTGAAGGCTTCTTGCTTTCTTTGCAAAGGCAACTCGACCATGCAGCTCATTTTTGTTCAAGTATCATATAGCACCAAAAGTTGTGCATGCACTACTTTAAAAAACGGACGGCAAGCAGACCTCATGGTACTACTATATTATGCGATCTGGTGCAGAAAAGTGCATTGTGTTTGTGACCTGCATTTGGGGTGTGGTTAACACTGACATCTACTGCAGATTACAAGCGCAGTGCGTTTTTAAACGTGGTGAGGGAAACGCGCAAGGGGTATGGATTTCCATCACTGCGCTCTAGTGTGAACTGACCCCAGTGGTTGCAATGATATGTACAATTTTACTAACTCAAGGCAGAGTTGCAAAACTGTGTTCAGCCTTTAAAATGTGTTTTACCTTCATCATGAAAGGGTTAATGTTATGTCTCGCTAAAAAAAACAATCAAATGTTAAAAAAAAAAAAATACTAAAGATTTTTTTGACATCGCTCTCTCTGCTCCAGCAGAATTTGTGACATATGATTTCCTCTATGACTTCCTTTATGGGGACCATTCCAGGAAGAAGCTCCTTAACCCTTTCCTCTTTGAGCGCCACATGACCCCTTCCAATCCGCCTGTCATTGGCCGAATATTCTGAGAAGTATTTTATGTTTCCTGAGCATACCACTTTCTGTGCTGTTCATCCTCCTAACAAGTGATCACAGATAGCAGCTGTGTAGTTACGTTGACCTCTCACCCAAGTTTGAAATAATTTCTTCCCGATACATTCCTGAGATGTCATCATATACAACAACAGGATCATTTTTCAGAAAAGCTCCACATTTTATCATTAAAAAGCTGCCCTTGAACTCCAGGCAGTGACTTTGCCTAAGCTGAGATTGTGGCATCAGTCTGCTGCAGACAGGAGGAAGCATTTCCTCAGTCTCCTCTCCCCCAGTGATCAGACTGCAACATTGTAACTTGGTAGCAGACCGCTACAAGATAAAAGGGTGCAGGAGGAACCCATTCATTAAAGGTTGTATGCACACATTAATAACGCTGGTCAGGGCTTCTGTTAGAAATCACTGAGCCCCGTACAGCCAACCTGACAGGCCTCCCCCCAAAAAAAACCCCCCAGTTTACTATGCTACTTTTATGAATGAAAACAGCGAGTGATCAGTACTGATCACTCATTGTGTTCATTCAGGAAAGGATGGGGCTGGTAAATGTGACATATTTACCAGATCCTTCTTCCACTCTCCTTCCTGAAGGACCCAGGGGGGTCTGGGCAACAGGGAGAAAAGTACGGTGGACAGGGAGAGTTATGGGTGTGGTGGGGGGACAATTACTGGAACTGATCCCCTCTATGGCTCTCTGCAGCAGCTGAAAGCTAGCGGGAGGGGGAGGAGAAGCAGCTTTTAGCTGCTGCAGAGAGCCATACAGGAGATCAGTTTCAGTAACCCGCCCCCCCCCCCCAATTACTCTCCCTGCCCACATCCGATTCTCACAGATGCCTGGGCCCCCCTGCTAGCCTGGGACCCATACAGGAGGACTGGTAATACCCCCTTATCCACAGCCCTGACGCTGGTAGCATTAGCTGTGTAAAGTCATTTTAAAAAACGCAAGTTTTTCAGTGGTTTTCAGTGTTTTTGCATTAGTGTTTTGCTGCGTTTCGCTGCGTTTTTCCGTGTTTGCGGTTTTTACCATTTTTTTTAGTGTTAACAGAAAAAAATTTTTTTTTTGCTCAAAACAAGTCTAAAAACGCTGGTTTGGTGCGTTTTACCATGTTAGAGCGATTTTACTAAAAACTCCTCTAGAAACCCACTAATTCTGGGGTTTTTTTCTTCAGCCAAAAAATTGCTGATTACAGCCTATGTGTGTACGGACACATAGGATAACATGCTGAGGAGTTTACTGGCTGTAGAAAAAAACGCGAAAAGCCAAAAACAGCCGCTGTAAAAACGTCCCGTCTGCATGAGGACAAAAAAGAAAAATCGCCTTTGAATGCACTTTATTAGAGTGCAGATTAAAGAGGAGTATGGGCTTCCCCCCCCCCTATTATACTTACCTAGGTGGATACTGCATCTGTCCCCCGCTGGCTCTAAGTGTGGAAACTCTGCGATCACATGACTCATGATTGCTGACTTCTCACAGCTGCTGTGAGAAGAGAGCGGTGACTGTCAGTCACTGCTCTCTGCTCTGCCACCCACCCACTCACTGGAGTGCTGGACTGTGGAGGGGGAGGGTGCAGCTGACTCAGGCTATCAGTGGCTTGCTGAGAGGCTGAGCCAGGTGCTGCTCCGAACTCTGGGGTGGATCCTGACTTTAAAGTCGGAATCTTTCCCCAGCCTGGACCAGCTGAGTGACATCAGCCGACTGTGGGCTTCAGCATGCTGTCAACTGAAAACGGATCAGAGAAGTGCAGAATGCACTGCACTCCTGTGATCTACAGGAGAAGTACAGCCAAAAGGGCATCGAGGGGGAGAGGTTGTGGATTAGGGATGTTTTTTTGTACCTCCCCTCTCATCAACATGCTAATGAAACTATTATGTAAAACCTTTTTTATTTTCATTATATACCTTATTTTAGTTTCAATGACATCATCATTGGATCTCTGTGCTTCTCTATGCAATGCAGATAGATCATGGCCAAGGGGATGGGCAGGCAGAGTGCTGCACATAGCTGTACAAGAGCTTGCAGTGCTGGTGCCAGCAGTGGGCTGACTCTTGGGAGGAGCTATGCAAATATCAAACTGATAGATGATTGATGGTTGGGTGTCAGTCTGGAGGCGTGGACCTTTCTAGGCAGGCTGTATTTGCATGCAGACAACACTAGGGAACTCCCACATGTGATGCTGAGACTCCATGATTGAAAGAACTAAAACCCAATAAAAGGCTGGGAACAGTAAGGCGGGGGAGGAAGGACTAGATGATGGTGGATGTCTTCCAGCCAGGAGGCGGCCTCTATCTGACTTGCTGCAGCTTCTAATGCACATTGTGAGAAGCTCACAGTGTGCAGTGAAATCAGAGGAAGTCATTTTTAGTTCAGGAGAGGAGCCGGTACAACTGTGCCAGAGTGAAGGGAAGGCCGGAGTCCTCTTATATATAGGGTATGATTGTCACCGATAACACAGCATTATCCATGCGCCTGTATCCAGGGTATCATAGCTGGTATGGACGGGGAGGGAGCCCGGCACTCTGTAGCTAGCCTAGTATTGTGTTCTTTTTTTAGGATGGTGTTTACAAACTGCAAGCTATTTTTGTTGCGCATTGTATAATTTGTGTCCAGGGCTGGTTACATGGAGGCTCTCCGTGACCAAAATCACAAAGGCAATTGTAATGTTTGTTTCCCAATATAGAATGTCCAGCTGTTCCATAATGTGGAAGCCGCCCAGCAACAACAATAGAATAAACGTGTATGAAGTAACTCCGTCTATACTTGGTTATTTCTCAGTGGACACCATCCCTAATTGTACATATGAACCAAAAGAACCCCCCACTGCCCAAAGAGGGCGGGAACGGGAAAATGGGCCACTGAGAAATCACACAAAACAAATAAAATCACAATTTTTTTATTGTTTTAAGATTAAAGTGGTTGTAAACCTCAAGCATTAAATATGAACAAAGCATATCCCTCTATAGTGTGCACTTGTCTCAATCCAGAAGCATAAAATATAAACAAAGCATATCCCTCTATAGTGTGCACTTGTCTCAATCCAGAAGCATGAAATATGAACAAAATATATTCCTCTATAGTGTGCTTGTCTCAATCCTGAGCACTAAGTGTAATTTCTGTCGGCTACTTCGTTCCTCTGCTATCAGCATGAATCACCTCTGACAAGTGAATCCGGCAGATTGACAACCTCCCAACCTCAGCTGTGTGTGTCTTCCCTCCAATCCGGTCTCAGAACTCTCCTCACTGAGCTTTGCAGTGTGTAATTTCAGCTCTCTGCCCACTTTTTTCTCCCACCCCTTCCACTGCCACAGCAAACAAGTACTTAAAGTGTTACAACAGTAAAATCAGTCTGTATATGCAGTAAAGCATGCTTGTTATACTCAGTGTGGTACCTAAGGGGTTAATCCTCTGCATTGTGTAAAAATGCTGTTTGATTCTGTCTTCTCTGCTCCTCCTCTTGTTCAAATGTCAATGTCTTATTTCCTGATAAGACAGACTGAACCGTAGCCATTCTCTACATGCTCAGTTTAGTATGTATTGCTAGAGAGTTTTTTTCTTGGGAGAGTGCATGTGATCAACACAAGGCCAATCAGCACTGGTCAGACAGAGGTCAGGGGTCCTGCATCCTCCTAGAGCAGAAAGAAAACTCCTCCTACAAGCTTTAACCAGTGCTCTGCTGGACACTGATAGAAGTCACAAGACTGCTCTAACTGCTGATGAGAAAAGGTATTTAGCAGTTTATATTTACTAAAATAATTGCATTTCCATGTTGTGTGTACTGTGGGAGACCAGATATAGTGAATGCAGGGTCCGGGGAGACCAGATATAGTGAATGCAGGGTCTGGAGAGACCAGATATAGTGAATGCAGGGTCCGGGGAGACCAGATATAGTGAATGCAGGGTCCAGGGAGAGCGGATATAGTGAATGCAGGGTCCGGGCAGACCAGATATAGTGAATGCAGGGTCCGGGCAGACCAGATATAGTGAATGCAGGGTCCGGGGAGACCAGATATAGTGAATGCAGGGTCCAGGGAGAGCAGATATAGTGAATGCAGGGTCCGGGCAGACCAGATATAGTGAATGCAGGGTCCTGGGAGACCGGATATAGTGAATACGGGGTCCGGGGAGAGTGGATATAGTGAATGCAGGGTCCTGGGAGACCAGATATAGTGAATGCAGGGTCCGGGGAGACCAGATATAGTGAATGCAGGGTCCTAGGAGATCGGATATAGTGAATGCAGGGTCCGGGGAGAGCGGATATAGTGAATGCAGGCTCCGGGGAGAGCGGATATAGTGAATGCAGGGTCCGGGGAGAGCGGATATAGTGAATGCAGGGTCCTGGGAGACCGGATATAGTGAATGCAGGGTCCTGGGGAGACCGGATATAGTGAATGCAGGGTCCTGGGGAGACCGGATATAGTGAATGCAGGGTCCTGGGAGACCGGATATAGTGAATGCAGGGTCCGGGGAGACCGGATATAGTGAATGCAGGGTCCTGGGAGACCAGATATAGTGAATGCAGGGTCCTGGGAGACCAGATATAGTGAATGCAGGGTCCGGGGAGACCAGATATAGTGAATGCAGGGTCCTGGGAGACCACATATAATAAATGCAGGGTCCTGGGTTGAGTAACACTTTAAGAGATACTGTGGTATTTCCTAGAAAGAAAGACTCAACAGGATGTATAGTAGCAATAATAACCATCACAGTATTTTATATTTTAACATCATTGTTAGGAGTACTGTGTAACCCTAAGGCCCCTTTCACATTATTTTTGCATGTAATTTTCACTTGATTCCGCTTGTCATATTCACCCACAGCCTACACGTATTTGTCACCCAAAAAAGAAGCTCCTCCTCCTTTGCTGCAACTGCCACATAACAATCGTGCTACACGATTTGGGATCACAGGCAGAATTGTAGAGCCATGTCTCCTATGCCAGATTCTTCCCAGGCCCTCTGCCACTTGCTCTGTTTCTTGTAATGGGTATCATCTGGGGTTATAGAGGTTCTTGTGGGCCCTCACCAGGCAGATGAAAGCAGGGCCGTGATTAAGGGGGTACCACCAGTCCTCCTGTACGGGGCTCAGTCCAGCAGGAGGGTCCATGCAGCTGGGTTAATTAGATATGGGCAGGTAAGGTGATTAACACAACAGGGGGGCAATTACTGGAACTGATCCCCTGTATGGCTCTCTCTGCAGCAGCTGAAAGTTGGCTTCTTCTCCTCCCCCTCTCACTGGCTTTTAGCTGCTGCAGAGAGAGACATAGATGGGATCGGTTCCAGTAATTGCTCCCTTGCCGCACCTATCACCCTCCCTGTGCACCATATGTTTCCCCTTTCTGCCTAGGCCCCCCCGTGTGGCCCCAACTCCACAGTCCTTCCTCTCCTTTCCACCAACAGCTGCAAGCACACAATAGGATCCTTCAGGATGGAGAGTGGGGAAAGGATCCAGTAAATATGTCACATTTACCAGCCCCTTCTTTTCCTGAATGGACACAATGAGTGATCAGTACCAATCACTCACTCTGTTCATTCAAAACTGAAGTCTGCTAAACTGTGTTTTTGTTTTTTTTTGGGGGGGGGGCGCTGTCAGGTTGTCTGTATTGGGCCATGTGGTTTCTAACAGCAGCCCTAGATGAAAGTCTCCACATCGAACATTGACACTCCAGAATCCTCATAGGGAGGTTGGTAGGAAGAGGGGACCCCTTGTTAGGCACAAAAACATGCTAAACCCTCATCTCACATACTCTGCCTGGAAAAAAAAAGTACTCTTTTGGGCCACAAACAACACATGATGCTCATGATTGTGAACAGGCACCATGAAATACAATGGTAACCTTCATTTCATGCATTGTTGCAGTTTGGAATACGGGTGACAAACCGTTCAGATGTGAATGGAAGCTAATAATCTTTAAGCTGTGGCTTTTTTTTTGCAGAACTACAATTAGCTGTTTTAGCTGAGGGGATCCCCTTCAATTGAGAGAGACTGCTATAGCCATGCAGGATCAATTTCAGTGCTGGCCAGGATGACCTGAAGATCTGACAGCAGTAAATCTGTATTACTAAGTCAGCTCTACAAATTCAGATGTTAAAAACAAGCACAATTTTGAAATACTTTCGAGCAAAACACTCCTCCCACACTCCAAAGACAGGCTGGTCGGTTATTTGGCTCCTGTCTAAATTGGTCCTAGTATGTGTATGTATGAATGTGTAGTAGGGACTGTAAGCTCCCTGAGGATAGGGACTGATGTGAATATACAGGATGTAAAGTGATGCGTATATTTTTGGCACTATATACATTTCATATGTGCGAGTCATTTCATTTTGATTTGTTTTTCGAACAAAAATTTAATTTTCAGAGATTCAGTTGTGTCCGTATTTCGAATGGACATACAAAGGAATGACAATAAATCCGAAAAAAACAAAATGATGAATGCATTCGTTTCATTTGGATGAATTACAATTTTTAAATTTGTTCCAAATTCATTGTGAAGAATAGATGGTTGTTAAGGACATGGCGGCTGCCTGCTCCTTAACAACCATGACTCATCTGCTGTCAGCGGGTGTCTCTCTCTCTCGACGGGATACTTGCCGCATGACCGGTAAATGTGGGGGTGAGGTCACCACGTGACATCAGCGAGTGACCCCCCGCCCCCATGTTTACCTGTCATTCAGTGAGTGTCCCTGGACAGGACACGTAGTGTTTGGTGGGCAGTGTTTTTTTTGTTTTGTTTTTTTTCATCGTGATTGATGCTGGATTTACTTCAGGGGACAAGTTTTTATTCATTTTTAATAAAGGACTTTTGACATTTGTGTTTGAATGAGGTAGGGGTACTATGTACCCTATACTCAGTCACATAGAGTGAGGACTGGATCTGGGGGCCCCCTTGTTAAAGTCGCACCACCACAATCACCGCCCAGGATTGTGGTGAAGAGGCCCTTGTTCTCAAGAACATGGGGACAAGGTGTTTTGGGTTGGGGGGAGCCCCCCAAAGCACCCCCCCATGTTGAGGATATGTGGCCACGTATGGTACAATGAGGGAACAGGGTGCTAGCTTGTTCCACCCCCCCTTTCCTGCCCTGCTGGGCTGCAAGCTTGGGTACGGGTCTGGTATAGATTTTGGTGGGGAACCCATGCCATTCTTAAAAAAAACTATTGGCGCGGGGTTTCCTCAAAATCCATACCAGGCCAGGTATGGATGAAGAAGGGGGGGACCCTATACTGTTTTTTTTTTTTTGTTTGTTTTTTTTTATTTTAATGCCAGCACTTGTTTATTTACATTCTGCTGTAATCGGGGAATCCCCTTGATTTGAGTGAGTTTATAGGGGATCTTCCAGTTGCTGCAGAATGGCATTTGGTAGTGGAGGTCATGCCTGTTTATTTCTAAAAAAAGAAAATGCTTTTAATCTTATATTTAGATGATGCCAACAAATTCCACAACACAGGAGATCGGTCTCTGAAGGAGCTTTATAGTCTGTCCCACAGCCCTCAACACTAACATACACAGTGAGGGCAATTTTTGTTGGCAGCTGATAACACTACCCGTATGTTTTTGGATTGTTGGAGGAACTCCCCACAGAAACAAACAACAAACAATTGCCATGTAGGCTGTGTCCCTGGGAGAATTTTCATCAAGGACCCCGGCGCTGTACTGCTAACAACCAAACCGCCGTGCTGCTTATAAAATGGTGACGAGTGGGATTTGATTTACTGCAGCAGGAAACTATGAACATTTTCTGTGTTGCATCCCGACACAAGTGTCTTTGTAGTTCCCTGTAGTGATTGTGAAGATAGTTTGTACAGCGTGAAAATAACAATTTAACATTTGCAGATATTTTTTAGACTGTAATTTCCCCCCTGTATTGTAAATGAGTGTGTCTCGCCTTTACATAATGTGGGATAGCGTGTTGTAAGTTCTCCTTGGTGTGGAGGCAATTATGTCCACTGCCCTCTAGTTCTTTTTGTAAATGTTTTCCAAATGATCCTTTTTTTATTCAGCAGCTACGATGGCTAAGTTCGATTTGTTTTATACACATTTGCCCTTCACCAATCAGAAGCACACATTGGCTATATGGACTGCACTCATTGGACCTACGGACTGGACGTATCCCCTGCACTTGTTGGACCTGCGGGCTGCACCCATTGGACTTGCCCCCTGCACCCATTGGATGTTTCCCCTTGCACCTTTTTAATGTATTTCCTGTACCTATTGCATTTACCCCCTGCACCCACTGGAAAACCCCCCTGCCCCCAAAGGACATACCCCCTGCACCTATCAGATGTACTCCCTATATCCATTGGACGTACCCCTGCAATCATTGAACATACGGACGGCACCCATTGTATGTAACCCTTGCACCTATGTAATGTACTCTCGGCACCGATTTAACTTACCCCTGAACCCACTTTACATACCCTCTGCACCCATTAGAAGTACCCCCGATTCAGTATACTCATTGATGTATCTTCTGAACCCATTGGATGTACTTCTGCACCCATTGGAAGTATCTCCTGCCCCCAGTGGACGTACCCCCTGCACCCATTAGATGTACCCCCTTCACCCATTGGATGTACCCCCTGTCCCCAAAGGACATACCCCTTGCACGTATTGGATGTATTACCTGAACACACTGGACATACTCCCTGCTTCCAAAAAATGTACCCCCTGCACCTATTAGATGTACCCCCTACATCTATTGGCTGTATACTCTGCATTCATGGATGTATCCTCTGAGCCCATTGGATGTACTCCTGCTCTCATTGGAAGTATCCCCTGCCCCCAATGGAAGTACCCCCTGCACCCATTAGATGTACTCCCTTCGCCCATTGGACATAACCCCTGCACTTATTGGATAAACTCCCTGTCCCCAAAGAACTTACCTCTTGCACGTATTGGACGTATTCCCTGCACTCATTGGACATACCCTACTAACCCATTGGATGTACTCCCACGCCACTTTATCCATTGGATGTACCCTCTTCACTCATTGAAGGTACTCCCTGCACCCACTGGAGGTAGCCCCCTCAAAAGGCTATACCCCTGCATCCATTGGATGTATCCCCTACACTTGTTGGATGCACCCCCTTCACCCATTGAATGTGCCTTCTGCACCTATCGGATGTACAACTGCACTCATTAAATATACCCCCTGCCCTATTAACCATGCATTCTGCCCCCATATAATATGATTGAGAAATGCCAATATCTCTTTACCGATTCAGTTTTAATGACAGGTCCTTAACGCACTTCAAAATATCTAAATACAACTTTTCCACCAGATGAGATTTAATCACATAAATAAAGTGGATCTTTCTTTCCTAACATTATTAACACAGTCTGATGCATTGATTTAGTTTCACTTGCAGGAAGAACACCAATCTTTTCCCTGACAAATGTAAAATAAGTAAATAAATCCGTAGATTGCGGTGATACAATTAGCCGCATAGTAAACACCATGAAGGCGTGATCCTGAAAATGGAATAATATCTGGCAGTTAAATGTGGAATTTCCAGGAGTTTCCTATACTCATTGCGGAGCACTAATTGCATCTGTGCTGCTCAGCAATAGTTGTGTCATTCGAATTATCAGCAAAGCCTTGATTTTCGAACACTCGATAAACACTTTCAGATGTTCGGTTGGCACTGATGCTAACATTTAGGCCTCGTGCACATGAACGCTTAGCAGCTCCTGTGTGTGGAGGAGTAAAATCCCGCCAGTTTCTGAATCCCAGGGTTCTGCACGTGCCGCGTACAGATGCCAATACAAGTGGATGGCTGTATGTGGCCCTGCTCGGGTAAAGGCCAAGGCCCGCAACGATAAACCGCCACTTTCATGTTCTATCGGAAATCCGTGAAAGGGTGGCAATGCAGAAGCACAATTGGGAGATGGGCACAGAGCGTTGCCCCCTATAACAGGAAGTGTCTGAACAAGGACCTTTATGGCAGGATCACCATGGAATATTAGTTATCACTTTTACAATTGTGTTTCAGTCTTATGCTTATATATGATTTTAGTGATTGGGTTGACTTATATTTGCCTCTGTACTGTCCCTTTTAGGCTTGGTTCATATATATGTGGCTCTATACTCCCTCTTTCTGTAGGGGTCCCTCAAGGTTCTGTCCTTGGACCCCTTCTCTTCTCCATCTGCACCACCTCCCTTGGTCACTTGATAAACTCCCATGGCTTTAAGTACCATCTCTATGCTGATGAAACACAAATCTATCTTTCTACCCCTCACCCCTTCAGTCTCCTCTCGCATTACTAACCCACTAAGAGACATATCAGCATGGATGTCACTCCACTTCCTCAAACTCAAACTTTCCAAAACTGAGCTCATACTATCCCCCCAGCCTGTGCCCCCTCCCCTGACTTCTCCATCAAGATCAATAACACAATCATCAGTTCCTCCCCTCATGCCAGGGCACTAGGTGTCATCCTAGACTCCCATCTGTCCTTTCAGCCCCAAATCCAATCGCTGTCCAAATCTTGTAGACTTCACCTCCGCAACATCTCCAAGATACGCCCGTTCCTAACCTCGGAAACCACTAAGCAACTTATCTATTCCCTTGTTATATCTCGCCTTGACTGTTGTAACTCCCTCCTCATTGGCCTACCTCATCGCAGGCTATCCTCTCTTCAGTCCATCATGAATGCTGCTGCCAGACTTATCCACCTTACTAACCATTCTGTATCAGCCACCCCTCTCTGCCAATCCCAAAAATTCAAAACATTAACAATAACATATAAAGCCATTTATAACTCTGCCCCAAATTACATCACCAATCTTGTCTCCAAATATCACCCAAACCGTCCTCTCTGCTCCTCCCACAACCTCCTGCTCTCTAGCTCCCTTGTATCCTCCTCCCATGCTCATCTCCAGGACTTCTTCAGAGACTCCCCCATCCTCTGGAATTCTCTACCCCAATTTATCAGACTATCGCCTACTCTGCCCACTTTTAGGCGATCTCTGAAAACCTATCTCTTCAGGGAAGCCTATCCCGCCTTCAGCTAGTAATCGAATCTTCTGTTCCTCCTACCAGTCCATCCCCCACAGTTATTATTAGTTATTTTGTACCACCAGCCCTTTCCTCTTAGATTGTAAGCTCCCAGGATCAGGCCCTCCTTTCCCTCTTGTATTGAACTGTATTGTTGCTGTATTGTCTCCCGTTATATTGTAAAGCATTGAGCAAACTGTTGGCTCTATATAAATCCTGTATAATAATAATAATAATATGCAGCTGTGTGTTCTGCGGGCCTGTTGGCATTGCTGCCCTTGTAGTACAAGGACCGGCCTTAACAGTCCATTTAATTTTTATGAAATCGTTGTTGCTAAATCTAAGGGCTCATTCGCACTAGCTTTGCTTTCTAAAGAGTGATCTGTGTGTGGAACACCTTTCAGAGGATGCATTGTATCACCACCTCACCACCCGCTTTAATCCCTTGAAGTCTGCACTAGCGGGTCACAACTGTATGCATAGCACACAGTTGCGGGGCAGTTGCAGCATGGCCCCATTCACTTGTTAGGGCCAGCTGAACGTGAAGGGGGGTATGATTCCTGCCACAGCCACAAAGCAAAGCATTGTGGCCGCAGCATGTGTACACCCCCCAGCAGCTGCATCTGCAGCTAAAGGGGAAGCAGTTGGGGTGTGGTAAAAAAAACCACCCCCAACCACTAGTGTGAATGAACCCTAAGGCCCCTTTCACACGGGGCGGACTCCTTCTGATCAGAGCAGAGTGGGTGGATGACTGATTTGTGTCTACTTAGTTTATGCAGAGTGGACACAGATCGAGCCCATTCTGCTCTATGGGTGGCTGGGAGTAAACAGACTCAACTGTCCATTTATACCCAACTGCCCTCCGATCTAGTCTTCCTAGACATAGATCCCCTTCTGTTTTTTTTTTAGTTTTGTTTTTTATTTGATTGAATTGGAAGTAGGGGGTGTAAACAGGCACAGGTCCATTATCCACCTGCCGGTCCATAGGGGTGAATGGAGGGTCCGATCAGGTCCACCTGTCAGTTTTGCAGACCCTTGCATTTTTCTGTGAAATGTAACCACTCCACAAAAAGTTTGAGTGCTGCAATTGGTGGACTTTTTTTCTATATTTGAGGCTGATTGGGACAGCCATGTTGCACAAAACTAGCTTCACATACGTTTGCTTTTACAGCTGAACTAAATATATAATAAATAAATAAATATATATAATCCCTGGCCACGTGGGATTTCCTGCATGGTAGGGGTTGGGGAAAGATCTGGCAACCTACCCTGTAAAATAATTGCTAAGAGAATTCATGGAAAAAGTCGCTTGCGAGTGACGGTCCATGCAAGGGTCGGATACGACTGAATGGATATGTGTGTGTATATATATATATATATATATATATATATCACAAACCACACTGTGAGGAACATGCAAAACTATAACTGCTGATTTATGTTGTAGAGCCACAAAAAGGCCCAATGCTAAAAATATACAAACACATATAAAGACACAAATATAGACAAAATAATGCACTCACACCAACAGCATATGGCCCAATGTATGAAGACCCGCCTAAATGATTGAGTTCAGATGTTTCTAGTGAAGAGCACTTACTATCACATCATACAAAGACATTTTAGATGATTGTGCTCTTCAATCCTTGCGGCAACAGTTTGGTGAAGGCCCTTTTCTGTTCTACCGTAACTGTGCCCCTGTGTACAAAGCCAACTCTATAAAGACCTGGTTGGACCAGTTTGGTGTGGAAGACCTCAAGTGTCCTATACCACAACCTAAACCCTACTAACACCTTTGAGATGAATAGGATTGTGAGATGTCCTCTCATCCATCAGCGGTACCTGGGCACAATTCCCCTAGACACCCTCCAAAATATTCTGGAAAGCCTTCTCAGAAGAGTGAAGGATGTTACAGCACAAAAGTGGGGTAACTCAATATTAATGGCCATCGGCGAATGGGGTGGGCGAAATAACTCCCTATCAATGGTCACGGTTTTGGAACGGAATGTCCAACAAGCTCATATAGCTTTGATGGACAGGCATCCACCAACCTGTACCCACATAGTGCATAGGTTCAGCTCTTTGATATGTTTCATGCACACACCAGTACATTTCTTTAGAAGCGTGTTGAAGGAAGTATAGAATGAGAAGTTTTATTAAAGTTAGCTTTTATCTTTTGTTATTTCAGCATATGTGGTTTCACATGTAAATATGTTTACATCAGTTAATGTGTCTTTATAAAACATTCTGACCTAAAATTCCACTTCTACTTCTTTGTACAACATTGGAACATTTATGCATGTAAAATCAAGGGGACCTTGTGAACTGCAAACGATTAACATTGCTGTTATTTCAGCGCCATAGTTTGTGCTGCTTATGTGAGTTATGTCTTGGAAATAGTAGTCAAAAGTTGGCTCCAATTTGATGGCACCCCACACACTCATCAATTGTAACCGGATAGGCTTTAAAAGACTTTTAAAGTCTTCTTACATACATAGAAACTTAGGGTAAGAAGTAGCAGAAGATTTGTATGACACGTGATATTCGGCTCAGGGATTGGAGCTGCTACCGTACAGAAGAGGTTTTGCGATGTATATTGTGCTTCTGTTCTAAATTCCAACATTTCCATCTGTTTTCCCAGCCCTACAGCGTCTTCTGACCGAGCTGGAAGATTTCCTGCGCATCTTGGACAAGGAGAACCTCAGCAGTACCGCCATCCTAAAAAAATGTCTGCTTTCCGAAATCCTCCAGATGTACGTCAAATCTAACAGCAGTAAGTATAAGGTGCCTACTGTGACAGCTAAAAACCCCATACAAAGTAACAATCGTCCCCAAAAATAAAATGGGACATAAAGTAACAGCCAATCACCCCCAAAAATAAAAAAACAAACACAACATAGTAATCCGTCTACCCCAAAAATAAAAACACAACACAACATGGCAATCAGTCTACCTCCAAAAATAAAAACACAACACAACATAGCAATCTGTCTACCCCAAAAATAAAAACACAACACAGCATAGCAATCTGTCTACCCCAAAAATAAAAACACAACATAGCAATCTGTCTACCCTAAAAATAAAAACACAACACAGCATAGCAATCTGTCTACCCCAAAAATAAAAACACAACATAGCAATCTGTCTACCCCAAAAATAAAAACACAACATAGCAATCTATCTACCCCAAAAATAAAAAACCAACACAACATAGCAATACGTCTAGCCCAAAAATAAAAACCCAACACAACATAGCAATCTGTCTACCCCAAAAATAAAAACACAACATAGCAATCCGTCTACCCCAAAAATAAAAACCCAACACAACATAGCAATCTGTCTACCCCAAAAATAAAAACACAACATAGCAATCCGTCTACCCCAAAAATAAAAACCCAACATAACATAGCAATCTGTCTACCCCAAAAATTATGCCCCCCCCCCAAAAAATAAGTAAAATGTACAAAAAAGTGTTGGGCCTTTTATTTGGGTTTTTTTTTTGTTGTTGTGTAATTTGTTGCTCTGTGATTTTTTTTTTTTTTTTTTAGACAATAGAGAAAAGACATTACACAAAAATATAATAATATTATATTATAATAATTTAATTATATATAAACACAAAAACACTTTTTGTGTTTATATATAATTAAAAAAAACCCTATAGAGTAGTATGCTTTTTTTTTTTACTTCATTTAACACTTTTTTTTATTGTAAAAAACAAACAAACCTCAAATAACCACAAACATCACTCAAAAACAAGCAACAGAACATTGAAAACCTAAACTAAATAACTTCAGGGGGTCATTCAACTTGCCTTTATGTCTTAAAGGAGAAGTATAGCCAAAGATATTTTGTCCATACTTTGATCTGCACTCCTGTGACCCATTTTCAGCTGATAGTGGGATAAAGCCCGCTGTTGGATGATGTCATTCAGCCTGTCAAGGCTCTGCAGGGATCCTGACAAAAGTGTCAGGATTCACTCAGATGCCTAACTGGCAGCTGGCTCAGTCTCTCAGCACACCGCAAGAGACTGAGCCAGCTACTTCTGCCCCCTCCAATGGCCCGGCACTCCAGTGAGTGTTGGAAGGTCAGAGCAAAGAACCAGTGACAGAAAATCGCCGTCTCTCAGCTCACTGTAAACTGAGAATGGCTCAATCAGCGGTGTTTGATCGCTCAGTTCTTTATCTTAGAGACAGCGGGGTGGGCAGATGCAGTATCTAGGTGAGTATGCATCAATTTCCTCATTGATTCCAAAGCATTTCCCTGAAGCAGCTACATTTGGTGAAATTGGATGGCGTTCACAGCCATGGTCATGGTTGGAGATGCAGGATCCAAGCACATCTTTCCCACCTGGTGATCACTGTCATCTAACCTTGATCGCTAAGCCAAAAATGGTCAAAAATTTGCTGACAACCATGCAAACTGAGATGTGTCGGGACCTGTATGCTTTTTCGGGACAGTGGCTCTTGCAGGTGTAAAGTGAGGATGAGGCTGAGGGACCTGGCTCATGTCCACACACAACACAAGTCAACCATGGTGCCTGCCATGTTACTACTTGCACAGATATAGGACTTGTTCACACCAGGTGCATTGAGCAGTGCTGACCAACTAAGACTTAAGGCAAGGATACTCCAAAGAACAATGTTCCCTGTTGACACCGCACAAGTACGTTGGTGTGCGTTAAGAAAAATTGTTAGTATTTTAAACCTTGATGTGGACTGTACAGAAAAAAAAACACCCAAAAAATAAAAAAAATGATTTTTATTTTTTTTTTATTAATGGATTTTTAACCCACTAAGAATCGGGTACACCATAAAAATGCAGCCCTGTGACTAAGAGGATAGCACTTCCACCTAGCACCAGGGTCCTCGGTTCGAATCCCAACCATGGCATTACTTGCCTGGAGTTTGCATGTTCTCCCTGTTCCTGTGTGAGTTTCCTCCGGGTGCTCCAGTTTCCTCCCACACTCCAAAAGACATGTAAGAATGTGAGTTAGGGACCTTAGATTTTAGGCACCTTGAGGACAGGGACTGATGTGAATATACAATATATATGTATAGCGCTGAGTGAAATGTCAGTGCTATCTAAGTACCTGTCATAAATAAATCATTTCTTGAAGGGGCTTAAACAAACCCAGATCGCATTTTTCCTGTCCCTTATCCTTCAGTATTGATGGTCTGTTTTTTCCAAAGTTTTGCAACCGTTATCTTAGTGGCTATAAAAAAAACTAATTTAAACTGTATTTTGGAAGGTATTTGGTAATAAATCCTTTTCAAAAATCTGTAAATGTGATCCTGATTGTATGGGACCATAAACCCGACATTCTCAGAGACGAATGGAATGATCGATGTCCCTACTAATTCTTCCAATCCTCCAAGGTAGGCGCACATTAGCAGCCGGCGCCTTGTCGATGGAGGTCGTGCGGAGGCCAAGCTGACCACCGTTTTTAATTAATCGCCAGACGTGGAGAATATTGCTGTTTTGATCGCAGTCCTCTTATCACACATTCCAGATGTTCTGCTGATAAATACTCTGATGATGAAAGAGATCGCAGCCAGTAAATTCCTCCATAGTAGCCACACATGCTGTGATAGTAGAGAGAGGATTGTGTCTGGATTGTAAAGGCTGCCAGTTGACTGATCGCTATACTTAAAGTGGAACTTCAACCTTTTCTTCAGTCTTGCACAGTTGTACCGGTTCCTCTCCTGGACTGAAATGGCTTACTTTGATTTCACTGCACACTGTGAGCTTCTCACAATGTGCATTAGAAGCTTCAGAAAATCAGATAGGACATGCCTCATTACCTGGCTGCAGGACATCCAGCATCATCTAGCTCTCCTCCTTCCTCCAGCCTAGGCCACCCCTTTCATTCATTGTATTTCAGTTCTCTTAATCATGGAAGCTCAGGATCACATATAGGCAATACCTAGGCAGTGTCGTCATGCAAATACAGTCTGTGTAGGTACATCCATTCCTCCAGACATCCACCCATCAAGACATTTTGACATTTGCATAACTCCTCCCAAGACCCAGCTCTCTGCTCCAATCAGGGCTGAACATTATTCAAAAGGGATGCAGACACTGCGACTTTATTATAAGACACAGAAAGTGCATCAGCTGGTTATTCATGAACCAGACCCTCTCATTCAGAATGAGTATGCGATCTTCCTGGTGAAACAATACACTATTAATTAACAGCAGCAAAGGATAGGAATCTGCTACAAAGTTTGTTAAAATCCCTGCAGTGTACATAGATCACCCAGAGGGGTTGGTTTTTGTTCTTAAGAAGTTACTCTTTAATAGTTCAACTCTACTCTGTAGCCAAAAGACGGCTATAGCGCGGTTGGCTAGTTCTGGGAGGGCATCCATGGATGTCCTCCCAGAACCACACCCCCCGCGTGCCCGATCTGTGATCGCTGTGTCCTTCGGACACAGCTGATCACATGACTAATGAATGGGCCAATCACAACCACTTTTGTCATGTGACCAGCTGTGTCCAATCGCAGCTGATCACAGGGTAAATAGTAAATGATGGTTATCGGCAGTCCTCTCCTCATGCTGACTGCACATGAGAGGAGAGTTGGTAGGCGGCACTTCGCAGGGTGACATCTACACTGATCATCGGTGCCCTGATGATCAGTGTAGCCCCAATAGTGTCCATCAGTGCCCATGTGTGCTGGCAGTCAGTGCCCATCATCTGAATCAGTGCCCATCAATGCCACTTATCAGTGCCACCTATCAGTGCAGCCTATCAGTGCCCATCAGTGACTCCTCATCAGTGCCCATCAGTGACTTCTCATCAGTGTAGCCTATCAGTGCCCATCAGTGACTCCTCATCAGTGTAGCCTATCAGTGTCCATCAGTGACTCCTTATCAGTGCAGCCTATCAGTGCCCATCAGTGACTCCTCATCAGCGCAGCCTATCAGTGCCATTCAGTGACTCCTCATCAGTGCAGCCTATCGGTGCCCATCAGTGACTCCTTATCAGTGTAGCCTATCAGTGCCCATCAGTGACTCCTCATCAGTGTAGCCTATGAGTGTCCATCAGTGACTCCTTATCAGTGCAGCCTATCAGTGACTCTTCATCACCACAGCCTATCAGTGTCCATCAGTGACTCCTCATCAGCGCAGCCTATCAGTGCCCATCAGTGACTCCTCATCACTGCAGCCTATCAGTGCCCATCAGTGACTCCTCATCAGCGCAGCCTATCAGTGCTCATCAGTGACTCCTCATCAGCACAGCCTATCAGTGTCCATCAGTGACTCCTCATCAGCGCAGCCTATCAGTGCCCATCAGTGACTCCTCATTACTGAAGCCTATCAGTGCCCATCAGTGACTCCTCATCAGTGCAGCCTATCAGTGCTCATCAGTGACTCCTCATCAGTGCAGCCTATCAGTGCTCATCAGTGACTCCTCATCAGTGCAGCCTATCAGTGACCATCAGTGACTCCTCATCACTGCAGCCTATCAGAGCCCATCAGTGGAGGAGAAAAATTACTTCTTTACAAAACTTTATAACAGAAACTAAGAAAAACATTTTTTTTTCAAAATGTTTGGTCTTTTTTTGTTTGTTTAACAACAAAAATAAAAACCCCAGTGGTGATTAAATACCACCAAAAAAAAAGCTATATTTGTCTCCAAAAAACAATAAAAATGTAGTTTGGGTACAGTGTTGCATGACCGCGCAATTGTCATTCAAAGTATAATGCAGGACTGTGCTTCCGATGCAGCCAATTGAGGCAGTTGATCAGGTGGAACTCAATGAAGGCACGGTAGGGGGTGTTGAAGCCGGAGGGTCCACACAGGTTAACTATGCAGGCTCAGCATCACTCAGCTCATCTCTACTGGTCACTGCACCCGCCTGTGTCACTGGTGCAGTGGTCAGCAGAGACTCCTACCCAGCATGGCCCCTTTGTCTCAGTAGCCAGATGGATATAAATCCCCTTTGTGTGCACCAAATGCCTTTCCAAACCCAGATACTACCTTGTAAAAATGGTAGCGACATCATCACTGTGCTATACATGGCCTGTGCAGAGAGCAGAGCTATGGGAGGGGTCCAGCAGACCCCACCCACTACAGGCTGCCTGCAGCAAACTACAGGAGGGGGCGGAGACAAGACCAGTCACCCTGCACAATGAGAGAGAGCAGCAGAGAGCGGTCTTTGTTACAGGAAAAGTCTCACACTGGATTACTGCACAGATCTGGAAGAAATACACAAATTCAAGAAAGAATACACATGGCTCTTTTATTTAGACAGAATTTATTTCTCCCAGAGTTGAGCTTTAGTTGTGTGTGTATTGTTTGTATTGTGTCCCTGATAAACTCCTTTAGAACTCTAAAGCTTAGTACACATGATCAGAAAATCATTCAGAAAATACCGCTTTCAAAGCGATCGTACAATAATCTGATTGTTAGTACACAGCTTTCGTCTGATTAATCGAAGGGACAAGTGTGAAACATTTTCTCGTACGATACCAGATCATATGAATTTTCCTTTAACCAGCACAATTTTTGTCCGAAAATACAATAAAATACATGACTTCCGAATTTTTATTCTGTTGTACAGAATACAGAATTTCCATAATTTGAGTAATCTCTTTATTTTCGATATGGGACTAGCCTTCCAAAACAACCAGATGATCAATCTCATCATGTGTACGGGGCTTAACTCTATCACAAAGCTGGATCTTCTCTTTATTCCAGGCTGCGATGAGGAATATATCTACATGAATAAAGTGGTGGTGTCTGAGCGCAAGGAGGAGGCCGGGAAATCGGATTCAGGTACGTCACACCTTTCACCAAACTTTTTTAAAATATCAAATTTCCTGCCACTCCGGGTGTGTCTGTAGATAGATACATATAACCCAATCCAGAAATCATCATCCTAACTCACCTTTTTTTTTTTTTTTTGCAGCTTCTGAAATTTTGGACAATTCAACCAAAGAGGTTCTGACAAATGGCTCCATAGCACAGCACTCCGCACCACCGCAGAAAAGTCTCCCTGACCTCCCGCCTTCGAAAGTTGTGAGTAGTGTAGTTTTTTTTTTTTTTAACATATCCATGGCTGAGGAAGACCCCTAACTACTGACTATTTGTTATTCCTCCTACTGCCAACAATACAATTTAAATGGGCCCCACACACTGCTCTCTGGGTTTTGTTTTTCTTGTGCCACCCCACCTCCTATTTCAGTCTTCTTTTCCCTCCTTTTTCTTTCTTTTCTTTTTGTCTCAAAATTTTCATCTCTCCTTTCTTCCTTCCTTTCAATCCCATTCTTCCCCTCCGCTCAAATGTTTTCAACCAAACTTCCTCCCTATCTCCCCTTCCTTCCTCCCTTTTTCCCTTCCTTCCTTTCTTCCTCCCTATCTCCCCTTCGTTCCTCCCTTTTTCCCTTCCTTCCTTTCTTCCTCCCTTTCTCCCTTCCTCCCTTCCTCCCTTTCTCACTTCCTCCCTTTCTCACTTCCTTCCTTCCTTTCTCGCTTCCTCCCTTTCTCACTGCCTTTCTCCCTTCCTCCCTTTCTCACGTCCTTCCTCCCTTCCTCCCTTTCTCCTTCCCTTGCTTTTTTCCTTCCTTTCATTCTCTCTTTTCCTTGTTTCTTCCCTTTGTCCTTCCATCCTTCCTCCCTCCCTCCCTCTGTACTCCTTCCTTTCTTTCTTTTTTCTCCCTCTTTCCAGACGTCTTTCCTTCATTCTCTCTTCCTTCATTTTCTCCTTTATTCCTTTCTCATTACTTCTTTCCTTCCTGTTCTCCTCTCTTCTTCCTTCATCCTCTCCTTCTTTTTCTTTTCTGTTCATTCTTTCTCTTTTTCTTCCTCTCTTTTTCAGCACTCTATTGCTGTCTTTTATTTCTTTCTGTCTCATTACATCTTCTCCTCTTTCTTCCTTCCTTTCTTTTTTTCCCTCTCTCTTCCCTTCTGCTTTCTTTTTCTCACCTTTCTTCTTTCATTTTTCCCACTCTTATTTTTTCTTTTATTTTTTTGTCTCCTTTCTATCTTCCGTCCGCTTTACCTTTGTCCTTCTTTATGTTCTTCCTTTGTCTTTCCTTCATTTTATCTTTCCTTCCTTCCTTTCTGCATCCTTCTTACCTTTCTCCAAACTTCCTCTCTTTTTTCTTTTGTCCGTTTGTCCTTTCTTTCTTCCTTCTTTTGTCCTTACTTTCTTCCTCTCTTCTTCCTTTCATTTTTATTCCTTATTACTTTCCTGCATTCCTCCCTTGCTTCCTCTTATCTTCCTTCCCTCCTTCCTTACCTTCTTTCTTCCCACCTTCCTTCTTTTACCTCTGTCCTTCTTTCCTTTTTTCAGTTTTCCTTTCTTCTAGTGTCCTTTCTCCTATTCTTCTTTGCTCTTCTCTCCTTCCTTTCTTTTTTTCTTATCTCCTTCCTTCTTCTCTTTCTCCCTTTCTTTCTTTTTCTCTCCTTTTTTCCTTTCCCCTTCCTTTTCTTCCTCCCTTCTTTCTTGCTCTTTCCTTTCTAACTCTTTCCTTCTTTCCTCTCTTATGTCCACTTAATTTTCTTCTTTCCATCTTTCCTTTCTTCTTTTTTCCTTCCTCCTTCCTTCTTTCCCTCCTTTTTCCCCCTCTCCCTTTCTTTTTTTTTCCTTTTCTCTCCTTTATTTCATGTTCTTTCCTCTTCTTTTCTTTCCTATTCCTTCACCTTTGTATTTCTCTCCATTGCTCTTCTCTCCTTCCTTCTCTACCTTTTCCTTTCTCCTTCCTTTCTTTCTTCTCATCTTTCTCTGTCTCTCACAACCCCCTCCTTTCTTATCTTTCTCCCTCTCTCTCCCTTTTTCTTTGTTCTCTGTTTTCTATCTCTCCTTTGTTCTCTCTCTCTGATCTGGGCATGCTGGGGTTTATAGTCCTACATCATCTAAGGACTGTGAGTTCTCCAGAACATTGAACTCCTCTGGCCCTGCCACTCAGGCCCATCATTAATCGCCGTCTATTCTGCAGACGATGCTGATACAGCAGTAAATAACTCTTTCTCTGGTGTTTGGGTTCTCAGTGTATCTTCTCGGAGGATCTTCCAGCTCCAGCAGTGAAAAAGTGAAATTTCCAGCAGTTGATCTGACTTAGTTGGAAATGTCAGATTGGCTCTGCGGGCGGCGGGGAGTGGGGGTGGGGGGTGCAGGGAGCAGGGCCACTCCGTGGGAAAACACAATCCCTGGAACTAATAAAAGAATGTACAGTTGGGAAAGGCCCGCAGCTATGAGATGCGGCATTTCCTGTTCCCGTTTAACTGATTGTTGCTGTTTGGAGTCTTGTAAAGCACAGAAATATACAGCCAATAGTCCCGAGACTCCTTACAGCTCTTATGGGGGAGGGGTGAATGGGGGTACTTTAGGGTGATGCAGCACACAAAGGGGGCTGTCTGATGTATTACGTGGAAACAGTGATGTCAAAGCAAGAATTATCTATGTCTAACTAAAAATAGCTTCCCTTTGTTTCGTTATATTTCAGGAACAGATTTTCTGATTCTCGCTCAGTATTTCAGACAGTGCAGTCTGCATCCTCTCTGGACAGCTGCTGAGATAAAACCAGTAGTGTGATAAATTCCATGAAGAGTGTATGGTTTACCATAAATCAATGAATCATTATTAGTCTGAGCTTACCCAAAGAGATGCAGTAAAGCAAAATCACCAAGCTCAATTACTAATCAGGAAGGTTTTCATTTAATAAAAATGGTTGCAGTGTTCTAATTAAATGTCAATCCGGGGTCTTTAAACCATGCAATCATAAGATCGCTTGAATTAAGATGATAGCCAACACATTGCACTGTGGGCCAGGCTGAAAAGTTATAGTGATGGCATTCTAGCATGTTTCAAGCACTGGGAGCTAGAGGGGGAGGTATTTATGCTGGGAGAGCATGGGGAAGACAGCATGTGTAGCAATATTGCTTTAGAGAGCAGCTGTTACCAACCACGGGGCCCCCTACTGCCAAACTGACATGTCCCCCCCAAATAAACACAGTTTACTATGCTTCAGTTATGAATAAACACAGCGAGTGATTGGTATTGATCACTCATTGTGTTCGTTCGGGAAGGAAGGGGCTGGAAATAGTGACATATTTACTGGACCCTTCCTCCACTGTCCATCCTGAAGGATCCTGTTGTGTGCTTGCAGCTGCCGGTGGGAAGGATAGGAGGGAATCCAGCAGCACTGCGGGGGTGGGGGACACACGGGGGCCTGGGCAGTGGGGGGAAACGTATGGTGCACATGGAGAGTGGTAGGTGCAGCGGAGGGAACTGGAACTGATCCCCTGTATGGTTCTCTCTGCAGCAGCTGAAAGCCAGCAGGAGGGAGAGGAGAAGAAGCCAGCTTTCAGCTGCTGCAGAGAGAGCCATACAGGGGATTGGTTCAAGTAATTGCCCCCCCCCCCCCCACTGTGTCGATCACCCTCTCTGCTCACATTCGCTTCACCCAGCTTCCTGGGCTCCGTACAGGAGGACTGGTGGGTACCCCCTTATTCACAGCCCTGGTGACAGGATTAGGATGATGCATACACACTGCCAGTTGGACTCTGCCTAATAGTACAGTCAAACATCAACAGGTTTCAGGCATGAGGAGCTGGAGGGTCAAATATTTTTGCAACTCACATAAGAAAGCACTGTACAGAGATACCGATTCAGAAAGAAGACTAGAGAAGGTGGCACAGGAATGACAGGTGTCAAAATCCTGCTGTGATGTGTGAATCACAAGACTGACTGAACAGCATTAAAGTAACGGTAGTTCAAAAGTTTACTTTCCATCTCATATCTATAATCCAAATTGTGGGTTTGGGTGTTTATAGGGCTGGGGGATCTGCAGGCCCCCCGACTAGGGACGGGTGGGGTGATGCCAAAACTCATCCCACCCTGCAGGCATTTGCATTGTGGAAAGTCCCGTTTGGCAGGAAAACACGGCTACCCGCGGACAATACATCAAATATCTCCAGAAGGGAATCTGCTCCCTAATACTGTGAAATTAGAAGCATGCCTGGAATGACGTGAGCCTTTCCAACATCGGCGTGGGAAGGGAATTAGAATAAGCAAATGGCCGGGGAGGATTTTTTTTTTTGTAATTGCGAATCTGAAACTGAAGGTTTTATTTTGTAGCTTGCTGCAGAGGAGGCTGTGAGGAATCTGTTCCCAATTACAGGACGGTCACAAGATGAACCCCTCCCTCCCCCCTCCCGTATTGTCCTTGCTGAAGAAGATTCCTGGCCATGGCGGGTCATTTCTGTGATATGCAGCATCACCCAAGGAAGCGGGAAATATCAGCAATATTCCGCCAACGCGGCGTAACCTGCGGGATGAATGTGACTAGCTGCAGGAGATAGAGATTCTGATTAGAGATATTCGGTGTTTCCTTAAAGACACCCAGTCATAAACACACATCTGTGACGATATAGCAGGCATTCACCTAGGAGGTGGGACGCACCCTGGAGATTCCAATCTCTCATTTTTTGGCAGGTGGTATCTTCAGTTCTTGGTGACAGAAGGAAGCATGGCCCTGTCAAACCTCTAAGGCAGGGGCCATCAACCTTCTCTACATTCAGTGTCAATATACAAGCATTGAACAACCAGTGTACCCAGGGACAATATCATCTTAACGCCTCAGATCACCCCAGTTCCTGCATCTTTATACAGTTGTGTTCAAAATAATAGCAGTCAGACATCACTAACCGGATCAATCACTGTTTTTGGTAGAAATGATATTTCTACATGGCAAATAATTTACTAGCAGGTGTAGTAGAGTAATAGAAATCCAACAGACCCAACAGTCATGACATGCATGCTGCTGATTCTGTGTAATTGAATCACTAATTGAAAAGGTCATGTTCAAAATAATAGCAGTGTGGAGTTCTATTAGTGAGGTCATTCATTCTTTGAAAAACATGTGGCAATTATTGCCCTTATTTAAGGAAGGAAGGCAGCAAATGTTGTACATGCTGGTTACAGCGCATTTCTCTCTGAAATTCTGAGGAAAATGGGTCGTTCCAGACATTGTTCAGAAGAACAGCGTTCCTTGATTAAAAAGTTGATTGGAGAGGGGAAAACATATAAAGAAGTGCAGAAAATGATAGGCTGCTCAGCTAAAATGATCGCAAATGCTTTAAAATGGCAACCAAAACCTGAAAGACGTGGAAGAAAGCGAAAAACTACCATTCGAATAGATAGAAGAATAGCCAAAATGGCGCGGACTCAGCCAACAATCAGCTCCAGGAAGATGAAAGAAGGTGTAAAGTTCCCTGTGAGTACTGTTACAATTAGAAGATGCCTATGTGAAGCCAAGCTATCTGCAAGAAGCCCCCGCAAAGTCCCACTGTTGAAAAAAAGACGCGCTGAAGAGGTTACAATTTGCCAAAGAGCACATTGACTGGCCTAAAGAGAAATGGTGCAACATTTTGTGGACTGATGAAAGTAAGATTGTTCTTTTTGGGTCTAGTGGCCGAAGACAGTTTGTCAGACAACCCCCAAACACTGAATTCAAACCACAGTACACTGTGAAGACAGTGAAGCATGGTGGTGCAAGCATCATGATATGGGGATTTTTCTCATACTACGGTGTTGGGCCTATTTATCGCATACCAGGGATCATGGATCAGTTTGAATACATCAGAATACTTGAAGAGGTCATGCTGCCTTATGCTGAAGAGGAAATGCCCTTGAAATGGGTGTTCCAACAAGACAACGATCCCAAACACACCAGTAAACGTGCAACATCTTGGTTCCAACCAACAAGATTGACGTTATGGAGTGGCCAGCCCAATCCCCGGATCTTAATCCAATAGAAAACTTGTGGGGTGACATCAAAAATGCAGTTTCTGAGGCAAAACCAAGAAATAGAGAACTGTGGAATGTAGTCCAATCATCCTGGGCTGGAATACCTGATCACAGGTGCCAGAAGTTGGTTGACTCCATGCAACACAGATGTACAGCAGTTCTCAGAAACAGTGCGACTACAACCAAATATTCATGAAGTGATTCAAAGGAAAGCAAAATCTTCAAACATTTTTCAGTTTATATAGTGAATGTTTGAGTTTGTAAAGAAGAATACAAGCACTATTTTTTTGAACCGTCTAATATTCACTTTTCTTCAATTTTTTTAGAGGAACAGCACAAATTTGATCTATTTTTCTTCATGTTTTGATTTGGAATAGAATGTGTAGTGTTCCCAATGCATTTGTGTGTATGGAAATAAAAGCTATTAGAAGGATTTTGAGCTTTATTCACTTTTTTCAACACACTGCTATTACTTTGAACACAACAGTACCTCAGATGATTCCTAATTCCTGCACCTTCATGCCTCAGATTAGCCAAATACTTGCACTTTCAGGTTTTCAAACCTCAGACCAGCCCAGTTCCTGCACCTTTATATCTCAGATCAACCCTCAATTCCTGCACCTTCACACCTTAGATCAACCGTCGATTCCTGCACCTTCACACCTTAAGTCAACCCCTCGATTCTTGCACCTTCACAGCTTAGATCAACCCTGAATTCCTGCACCTTCTCACCTTAGATCAACCCTCGATTCCTGAATCTTCACACTTCAGATCAACCCTCGATTCCTGCACCTTCACACCTTAAGTCAACCCCTCGATTCCTGCACCTTCACACCTTAGATCAACCCTCGATTCCTGCACCTTCACACTTCAGATCAACCCTCGATTCCTGCACCTTCACACCTTAAGTCAACCCCTCGATTCCTGCACCTTCACAGCTTAGATCAACCCCTGATTCCTGCACCTTCACACCTTAGATCAGCCCTCGATTCCTGCACCTTCACAGCTTAGATCAACCCCTGATTCCTGCACCTTCACACCTTAGATCAACCCTCAATTCCTGTACCTTCACACCTTAAGTCAATCCCTTGATTCCTGCACCTTCACAGTTTAGATCAACCCCTGATTCCTGCACCTTCACACCTTAGATCAACCCTCAATTCCTGCACCTCCACACCTTAGATCAACCCTCAATTCCTGCACCTTCACACCTTAGATCAACCCTCGATTCCTACACCTTCACACCTTAGATCAACCCCCAATTCTTGCACCTTAACACCTCAGAAGAGACCCAATTACTGCACCCTCAAAACTCAAATTAGACCTAATTCCTGCACCTTCCCGTGTCAAATCAGGCTCAATTCCTGCACTGTCCCACCTCAGATCAGTCCAAATTCTTCAGACTTTCAGACCTCAGATCACCACAATTCCTACACCTTCACATGTCAGATTGACTCCAATTTCTGACACCTTCACACCTTAGATTACTGCAATTCCTGCACCTTCCAACCTCAGATTAGACCCAATTCCTGAATATTCACACCTCAGATGAGCCCTTATTCCTGCACCTTTCACGTGTCAAATCAGACTCCGTTCCTGTACCATCACACCTCAGATCAGTTCAAATTCTTACACCTTCAGACTTTCAGACCTCCGATCACAATTCCTGCACCTTCAGACCTCAGATCAGCCCCAGTTCCTGCACCTTCACACTCCAAATCAACCCCAATTCCAGTATCTACAGTCATGGCCAAAAATATTGGGACCCCTGCATTTCTGTCAGATAATGCACTACTTCACCCAAAAAATTGTATTACAAGTGTTTTGGCATTCTCGTGTTTATTTCTTTTGTTTGCATTGGTATAACACAAAAAAGTGAAGAAACAAAAAGCCAAATCTGACACATTTCACGCCATATCCCAAAAATGGACTGGACAAAACTATTGGCACCCTCAGTGTAATATTTGGTAGCACACCCCTTGGAAAAAATAACTGAAATCAGTGGCTTCCTGTAACCATCAATGAACTTCTTACACCTCTCTACTGGAATTTTGGACCACTTTTCTTTCGCCAACTGCTCCAGGTTTCTCAGATTGGAAAGGTTCCTTTTCCCAAATGCTAGCTTGAGATCTCTCCACAGGTGCTCTATGGGATTGAGATCTGCACTCTCCAGCGCTTTGTCTGAAACCATTTCTGGGTGCTTTTTTGACATGTGCATTGGGCCATTGTCCTGCTGCAAGATCCATGACCTCTGACTGAGACCCAACTTTCTGACATTGGGCCCTACATTGCACCCCAGAATTCTTTGTTTGTCTTCAGATTTCATAATGCCGTGCACACGATAAAGACATCCAGTGCCAGAAGCAGCAAAGCAACCCCAAAACCTCAGTGAACCTCCACCACATTTGACTGTAGGGACTGTATTCTTTTCTTTAAAGGCCCCATTGCTTTTTCTGAAAACAGTAGAACGATGGGCTTTACCAAAAAGCTGTAATGTTGTTTTGTCTGTCCACAGCACATTCTTCTAAAAGGATTTGGGCTTCCTTGGGTAAGTTTAGGCAAAGTCCAATCTGGATTTTTATGTTTGTGTCAGCAGTTGGGTCCTCCTGGGTCTCCTACATAGCATCCCTTTTCATTCAGATGGCAGCGTATAGTGCGAGCTCACACAGTTGTACCCTGTGCCTGAAGGTCAGCTTGAATTTGTCTGTAAGTTGATGGAGGTTCTTTATCCACCATTTGAACAATCCTTTGTTGCAATCTTTGATCAATTTTTTCTCCTTTGTCCACGTCCAGGGAGATTAACTACAGTGCCATGGGCTGTAAACTTCTTGACAACGTTGCACACAGTGGACACAGGAACATTAAGATTTTTGGAGATGGACTTGTAACCTTGAGATTGTCTGTACTTTTCCACATATTGTGTTCTCAAATCCTCAGAAAATTCTTTACTAATCTTTCTCTTCTCCATGCTCCATGTGGCACACAGAGAGACACAACAGAAAGGTTGAGTCAATTTTTCACCGTTTTAACTGGATGCCTGTGTGGTTTCTATATTGTCAGCACCTGGTAATTGATACATGTGAGATTAATTACAAATTACAGAAGCATCACAATCTTGGAATGCAATTATTTCTTACAATTTTGAGAAGGTGCCAATAATTTTGCCAAGTCTATTTTTGGGGTTTTGTATGGAATATGTCAGATTTGGATTTTTGTTTCTCCACTTTTTTTTGTCAAGTCAATACAAACAAAAGGAACATGAGAATGCCTAAACATTTGTAATTGCAACAGTTTTCTGGGCGAAGTGGGGCATTATCTGACAGAAATGCAGTGGTGCCAATGATTTGAATCTTTCGGGCCTATGCTCTGATTACTCCCACCTACCTCTGAAAGAAGTTATCAAACTCCCAGCTCAGGAAACCCTGAACAGACCAACACCATCCTGAAAAGACCAACACAATCTATCACTGCTTCACTCACTATGGTGAAGCCCAAAACTAAATTTACCTAGAAGCCTGACTAGAGAGCGCCACATACTTGTTTTAAACTTTTTTTTTTTACATTTCCTGGTTTCTAGCCTAGGCAAATGATGTCATACATCCCAGGAGTCTTCAGGAGGGTGAGGAGGTTTTTTTCAGCTAAGTACACCCTCCTGCCTGCATGCCTGAGCTAAGGGCTGATGGGTTCCAGGAAGTAAATGCTACATAAATAATTTGCCTTTACGCAAGATGGCCACGGCCACAAATGCAAGTTGGTATTTTTCAAAGTGATTTCTCAGCAAAATAAAGCATGGAGACATGGATGGATGGGTGAGTTTGCTTTGAATATTACAAATGAATTAAATAGCGTTTTTGATTTGTGGTGCTCAGATGCAGTGTAGCTCCACTTTAATGAAAAAAAACTACCCTAAGTACACCCCCCTCAAAAAGCACATAAAGAGTTGATGTATTCATGCAGATTTTGCCTAAGCGGCTCAATGAGTAAAATTGAGAAAACATTTGCTGACCGTAAAATTGCAAATGTTTAAATATATCTTGCTGATAAGATCTTGACAATCAAATCAACACTTTCACACAGTTCGGGTATCTGGTTGGATTAGGCATGTTCTTGCCACCAAAAGCCCTTAGCCAAAAAATACCAATGATGAGACTTCGCTGTGCTGTGGTTGATCATGGAAATGGGAGGATAGCAGTACAGTATATTGTGATTTATAAGTATCCAGAATTGGTAAGGCAGGACAGCGCTGAGATCATTGGTGGGCCAGGTGACACGGCAGGTGGCGAAGTTCCCATGGACAGCAACAGTAAGATCTTGAGTTGAAGAAATTAAGTTTTGGGTGGAGATTGGATGTAACGCAAACTGTAGTAAACTGCGGCTTCATTGCACTCTGTGCAACTTCTTTGTTTGTGTTGTAAATTTGGGCTACATGCCACGTTTTCTGTTTCCTCCCCGAGATTATCGTGGGAGCATTTTGACGTTGGATTGTCTTGGCCACCATATTCCTGTGTCCCTGTAGGAGTGTCCGTGAATGACAACAAGCTCACAGTGTGCGGCGATTATTTTGGATGAGGCTCATGTTTCACACCCATGCCATGAGCTTCTTTTAGTTGAAACAGAACTCCAGTCAAACAGTTAGTGATTGTAAACCTTCACCTTGTAAAACAATACAGTCAGTATAAAATAGAAAGGAAAGGCAAAACATTTGTGTATACATATAAAAAAAAAATATAAATACCTTTTTTCCATTTATTTCCTAGAAGCCCCTTTTGATTTATGACCGCATTCAGTCTTTTGGGGTAGGAGTCTATTAGCATGGCACGTCTTGCCTTGGAAATCAGGGCTGAGGACTCTTAAGAGGAGTACTGAGGCAGGGTTCTGTGATGTTGTCAGGACAGAGTCCCAGTGATGACATCACTGGATCTAAAGTAAGATCTGCAATTAAATTGCGAAGGTTTTATTCAAATTGTATTAGTATGTTGCTGGGGAGGGGGTAAAGGAAGGCAAAATGTAAGCAGATAACTACAGCTTTAATCTTTGGGCCTGTTTTACAAACAAAGCTGCAGTTGTAGTTTTGTGTGATTCTGCAGTCAAACAATCTGCCTCTTTTCTCCAGTGCATGACACAACCATGAACACTTCTTTTTTTTTTTTTTTTTATCAATGAGCCTCATATCTATCATAGTTTCCTTCCCTTTCCTTCCCTCTTTTCTTTTTCCTTTTCCCTTTCCTTTCCTCTTTTCTTTTTTCCTTTCCTCTTTTCCTTTTCATTTCCTTTCCTCTTTTCCTTTTATTTCCTTTCCCCTTTTTTCTTTCCCCTTTGTCTTTCCTTTTCCCCTTTGTCTTTCCCTTTCCCCTTTGTCTTTCCCTTTCCCCTTTGCCTTTCCTCTTTTCCCTTTCCCCTTCCTCTTTTCCCTTTCCCCTTTCCTTTTCCCCCTTTCCCCCTTTTCCCCCTTTCCCCTTTTTCCCTTTTCCCCTTTTCCCATTTTTCCCTTTTCCTCTTTTTCCCCATTCCCCCCCCCCCTTTTCCCCCTTTCCTTCATCTTCTGTATTTTCTTTTCCTTACCTAGATGTACAGAAGTGAAGAATTATTGGCCCACCTTTAACAGGCACATTTTCAGGAACACATTTTATAATGTGAGTGTTTCTGGTTCAGGTCAGATTGCCAACCGTCAGACAGTAAATCTCTCTGGATATTACAGCTTATATATACAGCATTAATGATACTGGAGAAAGTGTGAGCCACACTGAGGATTGTATAACGGGCTGCGGAGAGCCACCACTAACCACCGCGGCCAAATCAATTATCTCTGGTTGGCTGTCAGTTGGTTACAGCTCAGTCCTCATGACGGGTGGGAGTTGGATTAAAGTAGGACTGAAGCCTCCTGTATATTTCTCTAATGTTCATCTCATCCAAGATACGTCAACTTTTCCAGAAGTGTAGGATGAGCTTCAGAGGGAAAGGGGGGGGGGCACATAACACATTTTCTGCAGTGTGGATGGTGATTAATGCTGAAGATGATGATAACATTACTGTCACAGGAGCATGTAATTCGCTCACTTTGCATTCTTGTTACTCCGGTAAGGATGAGCTAGATCAATCATAATGAACTGAGAAATGAGACGTTTGGTTAAGCTATCCATGGCTCAGAATTGGGGTGCCATACTAAGTAAAGGGGATCAGAGAATATGTAGCGTCGAAGTGAACAGATGATATTGTAGAGAAAGATTTGAGTGCAGTGTGAGCAAGTGCAGGCATTGTAAGGGGTGTAGTGCAGACAACGAGGGGAGAGCTGCTGGAGAATAGAATGTAACGTGTGGATTCCTCCAATCCACACTTTGGAGAATGTAGTGTGGGCACCGGGGAGAGAGCTGCCATTGTGTAGATCAGCTTTTCTCGACCAGGGTGCCCAGGCTCCCTGGGGTGCCTTGAGGTTTCTTCAGGGGTACCTTGGCAAAATGTCTAAAAGTTGTACAAAACTTGTATACAAGCCAGAGGGTGGAAGAAGCCTGACGTTTACCTACACAAAGCCTGAGGATTTCATTGCGCACCATTACGACCTTCTAGCTACCAGAGTCCTGACAACCTATGACATCATCAGTTGATGAGGAGGATGGCAGTTGTCTGCACAGCATCCTTGTTTGACCCTTTCCTGCCCCTCTACTGCCCCTCTCCATCACTGCTGGGGTCACATTAGTTCAGTAATGGAGTAAAACTGAGAGAAAACTCTGTAATACTAGTCAGGACCAGTGTGAAAAAGTGTATTTGATTTGGAAGAATAAACCAGTAGCATTGGGTGTCCATGTGTGAGAATAGTGTTTTTACATTTTAGAATGGGGTGCCCATAATTTTAAAGGGTGCCTCGGGACTGTCCATAATTTTAGAGGGTGCCTTGACTGAAAAAAGGTTGATGAACACTGGTGTAGATTAACAATATGTATGCTGGGGACCTAATGGGTCCATGAATTTACAGTCCTAATAACAGTTTATTCCTGTATAAGATCTAAGGCCAATGTGTTTCGGAGATCAGAAGCCTCCCTCATCATCAGGGCTTCAACAATATATACAGATTGGACTGGATGAAGAATACAGTGTATGGGGTATTTTGACCAGTCGAACGTCATGCAGTGGAGCTGCCCGCAAATGTAGCTTGACCATGGCACCATTCAGAGGACACTCTGCCTGTTATTAATAAATGCAAAGCGTTTTCTGATTGGACAAGATGGAGATCACATCACTGCCCACCTCTCCACCTTCATTGAGTGGATGCAAAGCGTACTCTGAATGGCGTCCTTGCTCTGTAAGCTGTTCGGCATGGAACCCAGAAACTATTGGAGATCCCTGGAGTAGCAATGTTTACTACAGTGCTTTAAAGCTTCTGGAGCAGTGGTTGTCAACTTATGGGCTATGGGGGCCTTAACTGTGGCTTGACATCACCAAAGGGTTGCACATATAGTTCATGACTTTTATTGCATAAGCATCAAAAACAACATGTTACGTGTAATCGGGGTACATCTCACCCTGTACTGCGACGCAGCGCACCACATAGCAATACAGTTCCAAACATACGATAAATACATTCAGGCCAATAAATACATTCGCTCAGCGGTATGATGCCTGACGTGATGTGCACGGAGGATGAATCCCCCGGACCACCACGTCATGCATGACGCCGCTTACCCCAAAAACTGTAGCATCCTAATACGATATACATTTCCTAGTTACTATGTCATGCACGAAAACGATAACTGAAAAAAACACTATCAACAATAGGCATCGGGTGTGTGGGGGGGGGGGGGGAAGGGGGGGGAAGGGGGAAACACAGGCCCGAAGCTTTATTGAAGGGACAAAGACACGCAAGGGGGAGTAGGGGGAAGGGGGAAATCTTCAGACGTCCTCTTCCTCCTTAAAGTCCAACAAGGAATAGTCTCTGAGCAGACTGAGGATCAGTCTGCGACAGTCCTCAATGGACATCCTCTCCCGCTGGTGGATGAGGCGCTTTCTGGCGCACCATAAAGCGTCCTTAAAACAGCACAGCACCCGCCAGGCGCCGTCAATGTCCTCCAAAGAAAAAGTTCCACAGAATAGTTCATGACTAGTGCACCCGAGATAGGTTCATCCAGACCCCACTACACCACCGTTACCCTTTACCCTTCCATACCAATCCCCTTTACTTACTATACTTACAGAAAACACAACACCAATTTTGGAGTAAAATGGCCAGCACGGCCTTTTATTAACAAATCAAGTTTAAACACATCAACCATTCCTTATAACAGAAAACCTAAAGAGTTGTCGTTGGTCTTTGAAGGCACCCCCAAAACGATCCGAAATGCACCTGCGGACAACCATATTCCACTAGGCCTCCAGCCGCAACCAACCAGCTCGGAGACAACCATACCGTCCGCAGTGCAGCACCACCACCTTCCAGTTAAACCTCGGTTAACTGGGAATGTTCCCGGGCACACCATACCAACGACGGGTCCCACACCATTTTGTACCTCCAAGATAAGAACCGCCTCCAAAGACCAACTACCGCCCAGGAACCGAAATATATCCCCCCCCTCCCCCCCCCAGGAGGAACACAACATTCACCAAACAGGGCGGACGGGAGGGAAGCTCTCTCTCCCACGTCCAGCTCCCAACTGACGCCCCTCCCCAGAACACCCCACCCTAAAGTGCAGGAGACCCCACCTACACTCTCCTCTACCAACCAGATCCCCCAGCTATCCTTTACCAACTCTAAACAATCGTTAACCCTCACACGTCTTCCTTCCCACTCTGGGCCTAGTCATGCCTGCCCTTCGCTAATTCTTTTCT